>NC_139344.1:382143374-382205874 GCF_055883805.1 Amblyomma maculatum
TCGAAAACGATGTACTTATTTTACCCATTGTATTCCCGAAGGACTGTTTATGATGCAATTTAACATATGTGCTAAGTATAAAAAATAATATTCAAAGTATTTCCCTATTTTCCGTATTATAGACAGAGAGAAAAAATCTTGCTGTGGGCTTTTAAAGATGTGTCAGCACAAACGTGGGCATGGCGTCTTAACGTCTGAAATCTCAACAATCCTAATCGGGTACCAATGTGTCGTTCCTGCAAGTAGTGCACGAAATGCTCATGTTAATCATCGATGTTCAATATAATCGGTTCGAATAAGCATGAATGACTTCAGCTCTCGGGTATTCTTCCTACTTAGGTCGTCAATGGAGATTTCTCGGACGGTGAATTTTTTTATAATGAAAAGAGTGGGGAATTCTAGCGAGTGGCTTATTGAAGCGAACCATGGTTGTGGAAAAAAAAGGTAAAGAAAGGTCTGAAGATAGCAGGAAAAACTTTTTCGAGGTAATTTCTAAGAACTGATTGACATCTTAACTGTTACTCCTGTTGACAAACAATGGATATTCAAAAGTTGATGCAATAGGTGCAGTTCATTCAGCTCAGAAAGGAGGGGTGAAGTTACAGAAACAAGCGTCAACATCATCATCGTCATCATCATCAGCCTCACTAAACCCGCTATATCGCCGAGGCCTTTTTCGTGCCCGCTCATAAAGCTGGTCCTGCGCCACCAACATTCATTTGATCCCCCGACACTTCCTAATCTCATCCGCCTGCGTACGTTCCTGCAATCCCCTGCTACGCTAGCAGCGTCAATGCTATGGGGCTTAGCATGAAATACGTGTCCATGGAGGCGTCAGAATGCTAGATTCTTCGTTGTCCATGTTCCCGTCGCGAAAAAACAAAACAAAAAAAAAGACAAGGAAATGGCACCGCCAGCTCATCTAGTAATTTATTCACCTGACCTGTTGAAAGCATTGTGTCGAAAAATCTCTGAGGTATGAAGAGAATCATCCGAAGTGTATTATACTTTCTCATCTAAGAAATTGGTAGTGGTAATAGAGTACTAACCACGGATGATGCATCCCTGAAAAAGTGTAGCCGGTCAAGAAATGAAGCACTGCGTATGGTTCGAACGAAGCGCCAGCATACTGATCCACGTCCGACCAACTGCGCTGAGCAGGATGCAATCAGTGGCCACAAGCAGAACCTGTCCGACAAAACACAAACGCTGAAGACGTTAAAGAGCCGTATTAGGTACAGTAAATGAGGAGCGTTTCTCTGTGCAGCTACCTAAAGATAAACTACTTATTTCACTAATAGCTAAGTAAATAATAACGTCATAAAGTCGATTCTATAATAAATAGGCATTTATCAATATGTAACATTCGGTTGAAAATAAAAAAAAGCATTGCAATGCATTTCCAAGGAGCTTGTGGTGTTATTTCCGCATAAGGAAGCGCAGCTAAAATGGGAAAACATTTCAGTTTTGCAAAATACTTTTGCAAAATACTTAATATTCATACCACTTGAACGGCGCGAAATGCACGAAATGACACAATAATCGAATTCATACTTCCTTCTCAATCCTATGGATACGCCTGGTTTCTTTGCAGAAATTATCAGCACACGCTTGAACGAAGGGGAACCATGCAACGTAATGAGTGCGTATGGCAACTTGCCCAACACCGGACTAGCGTACAACACTACTACTAGTGGTGCTCCACATAAAGAGAGCAAGAAAGCAGCTCCGTGGCCTGTTGATGAAAAAAAACTTGTTACTTTTTATTCTCTCTGTTTGACGGCCCTCTTAATGAGCTAGCCCTTCTTTGGCTTTGCCCGAGTTCCTATTCCCTTCGACTATCTTGAAAAGAAACCCAAACTCGTTACACCCGGATCGAACCTTTGCACAACTCTCGCGCAGGAACCACCATGAGCCCCTTGCCTATGTTTACCGTCGCGTCCAGGGCAAAGGAGAATCGAGTCAAACAGCATAAGAAGTGAGGCCGAAAAGAACCTCAATCCCCATCTCCCTCTTCTCGCGAAGAGATTGGATTCCGCTATCTCTATCTTCGAAGGACTAAGATGTGGACGACGCTCAAATCAAGCGTAATAGGACCCAAGCTCTGATTAGGCGAGCCCAGTCGTCCAGCGAGATTCGAGCTACGATAGGGCCGTCGCATCCAACTGTCTCCCCATAAACGCCGCGTGCAGCTGCGCGGCGAAGCCGCTCTCGCTAATCTGATCTCTTATAAGAGAACTTTTTCTGTGCGCGAGCGAATACCCAAGTCTCCCTCCCGCATTAGGCTCTGAGCCAGAGCTTAAGGGACTTGGGGACAGCTGGCGCAGGGAGCCAAGGGAAAAGGTAGTGGGGAAGAGGGGAGCAGGAAGACGAGCTGGGAGGGCGAAGATTACCGAACGGGGTCAAACTCGAATGACGCTCGCAACAGGCTTGGAGCGGGTGCCATACAGGCATGCTGGAGGAAGATGTTGGGTTCTATCGTGTTCTGACTCCTAAAGACCCAGCAAAACAGCGTGGAAAAAAAAGGAAGAAGGGGTTCGGGCGGCGAACGACATCCAGCTTTGTCTTCATTTTGGCAGAGAAAGCTGGGCTGTCCCAAGAAATCGTTGCCCAGTATCCCATACGCAAGAAACGAGAGGGCGAGCGAGATATAAAGGAAGCAGTCTCCCAGTTTCCCTCTCCAACAGTTTTCTTTCCACCTTTCTTGGCAATTTCGCTTTTCCTCGCCTATGCGAAACAAAGCCGCAGGAACACTGAGCCGGTCCGCAGTGACTTGTTCATGGCCGTCCGGACCGTTATTTCCTGGGCGCCGATGCCGTCGCCTTGCTATCCACATGCAGTAGGCACTCGGGACGATGGGTGAAAATGCGTACAGCCTGGGATTACGTAAGAACAACCAGCAGGGAGGTAGCTGCCTTGTAATGGCGGCCTATCGCTTCGTCTCCTAGACTGTCAATAAGGATTGGAGCTATTGCAGAGGCTGCGGTCCCTCTATCCTCCCAATGCTACTGGTATTTCGCCGTAGGCTACACTGAAACATCGGAATTCTCAGAAGTACAGGCGTTTGTGTTCTCAATACTTGAAGGACTACGCGCTTCTGGCACAAGCATGTTTTGACAAAAACAAAACATACATATATGCCTCAAAGTGTGTTTGCGTCAGCGAAACTGGCGGAAAAAGGAAACGTCACAGAGAGAAAAAGGCACGATACATGCGCTCAAGGTGAGGCAACCTAACAATTGGCAGTTCATTTCTTGTTAGAGAATAAATACCTGTGAAAAAACGCTAAAAATATGGGAATTGGGTGTCACGCGCACTATGGGATGAAATTCAGTGACACAGTTCATTATTGTTTGCGCCCAGAACCAAAGCTACGTGCCCTGTTTTTGGCGATCTTATTGCAAAATGTCAAACCAACGCACCAAATTGGATTTGCTGAGCGCACGCCCATTACAAGCTTTGCAAATATTGCCCAGCATAAAGTCGGTAAGATGAACTCGTGTCGAACACTCTCAAACTGCACTGTTTCAACAGACCGTACCGTTTTTCTAATGCATGCTGGTAAATTTTGTTCTGAGAAATAATGAAGAAAACGCAAGAACTACAGGCTACCTCATTTCAATCTCACAGATTATCTTGGCTGCCAAATTCCCTCCCAACGGCATTACAGCACTTCACAGTCCTATTTTTTTTTCTTTGTTTTCTCGCTGTCCTGTCTATGCAGCTGTCAGGACTATTGAAAGCTGTCATTTTCGCTACGAAATATTCCGTTTTAATAAACCAGACGGACAAGCGGACCAATGGGGAGCCCCCAAAAACCCATAACCAAGCAAAATCTAAAAGCAGTGATTAAAACATAATCTTGAAAAATCAACTTAGGCACAGCGGCTTCCTTTCGGGTGCTGTCGGCCGATGACGGTAATTCATTCTCATATAAGTCATGGCAGAGCCTCGAAATTCATGCAGGAGGGCTGTGGCACGCCATTAGCAAATTCATCAAGAAGGCCAAACTTTTCTTCCCACTTTTGGAAGCCCAATTCCACGCTGTTAAGTGATTAAGCTTTTCCCGTCGTCTTCTTTCTCTCCCTCTTCCCTACCTCTCCTGTTTCTCCCGCTCCGCTCACTGTCTGCTTTGTGTGCCCACATTTCATACTGACCTTGGTATTTTTCTTTCTCTTCACCACTCCTGCTATGCACGAAAGTTGCGGGGACATAAATCAACCGCAAACAGAGAAGGGGAGGAAGGAAAGAGAAAGAGAGGGGGGGGGGGAGCGGCGGGAAAGAAATAAATAAAGGAAGACGAAGGAAGTGGCAGAGGGAAATAAGGAATTAGAAAGGTGCCGGTCTAAAGACCGATGCAAATGAAATGGCCGTCGTCTCCGCACGTCCACTTGCTTTCCGTAGCGGCGATGAGACGCGAGGGATTTAAAACCAGTCGGGCGGGAGAGCCTTTCTTCCATTAAAAATTTTACCTTCTTGACGAAGGCGTGCGGAGGCATTCGGCTTTCGCAGATTAGGCGACAGACGACGTTACGTGCATGAAGCGATACATCCCCGAATTTTTACTTTCTTTGTTCTTTTATTCCTCGCTCTAACCTCAAGCTCAATTAGAAACGCGTGAAAGGAGACGACGACTTGGGTTTTTATGATGCCCTTAACCGCTAAGCCGAACCACTTCTGCCGCGGCGGCTGCTTCTAAGCAATTAGATCTGTTTCCTTCGGACCCATTGCGGAGATGTTTGCCCGAAAGAAGAGCCTAAATCCGAAAGAAAATGAAGAGCACCTGTACTTAACGAGGTGGAATGGAAATGCTCTAGAGGAGCGCTTTATTTCGCCTTTAATTTTAGTCGATAACCTTTTTAACAGCGCGCACTGCTCTCAAACTTCGCCGTTTTTTTTTTCTGTCTCGACTCTAGGTTTTATTTAAAAAATAATTGAAAACAAAATGCCCTAAAATTTCATCCAATTTTAGGCCATAGTGTATACAGCTGACTCAATCAAAAAGGCGTCGGCGTAACCTAGTTTTGAAAAAAAAGAAAGAACGTCTAGGAAAAAGCACGTACGCTATTTAGTGTCGCAATTGCAATGCAACCGTTTTTGTGGGGAGTTGGTGTCGCACCACTTCGCTTCCTATTTAGGATACATGCGCTAGTCATGCTAAAAGCTAGTTATCGCCAGGAATTCAAACGAACTACATATGTACTGCAAACTGTATGCCGTTCATTGCAAGTGTGTGTGTGCACAAAGAAATAATACCGATAGTGCGCCTTCCTTTCCGCAAAATCCAAAGAAACTAAACACTTTTAACTCGTTGCCAACTAGCTGCCACTGTCTTAAGAAATTCGCAAAAGGAAACGGTGGTGTTAAAGGCTTCATTGCGTCTACTCTTAAGGCAAACCTTAAGCCTACCCCGCCATGGTGGCGCCGTGATTAAGACGCCCGACAACTGTACCGGAATTCGCGGGTTCTAACACGACCGCCGCCAGCTGCGTTGCGGAGGAGGCGAAATGGAGAGGCGTCAATGTGCTTTTCGACGTCAGTGTACGTTAAAGATCCCCAGGTAATCAAAATTCTTCTAGGGGGCACGTTGGATCACTATGTTGTTGTTGTTGCTGAGGCTGCGGGAATATGTTGAAGATGCACGGGTCTGCTACTGGCTCTGTAGCTGAGCCACCTCCACTGCCTCATGCATACAGAAGAGATTGATATATAGGAAGGGAAAGGCGCGGTAACTGTCTCACTTGTTTTCAGTGGACACCTCAACCGCGCCGTAAGGGAAGGGAGGAAGGTGGGAGTGAAAGTGGAAAGATAGAAAGAGGAGCCGTAGTGGAGGGCTACGGAGCCATTTCGACCACCTGGGGATCTTTAACGTGAACTGACATCGCACAGCACACGGACGCCTCTTCGTTTCGCCTCCATCGAAACGCAGCCGCCGAGGTCGGGTTCGAACCCGGGTACTCCGGCACAGTAGTCGGGAGTTAGAGAATAAAGAAAAGGAAGAGAGAAAGACGCGCGCCGCAACAGCCGTCGTCCACCACCAGCGGTGGCGGGTGCAATGACGGCCTACAACAGATAAAAATTCGGTGCCAGGCTAGCCCCCACCCCAAGCGGCGGTGACCCACCTGTACCAGTCCCATCCACAATACAATAATTTGGATCACTAAAATGCGATGAGGTTAAAGCCCTTCATTGAAACGCCGCTGATTCCTGCTTTAATGCATCTACTTCTATATGCTGTGTTGTACGGCGTTCGAGGAAGCGCCGAATGAAAGGCGCGGCATGGACGCCTGGATCGGACCGAATGGGACTTTATGATGACGTCATGCCCGGTCAGGGCCGATGACGTCACCAGGTGATGTCACAATCTCGCGGTATCCAGCCGAATCTTGCGATGTAGTGCGACACTTCTTGCGGACAGACAGTCATGAGCCTTAAAGGCCTTCGCCTTAAAATCACTCCGCAGCCCTCCACTTCCAACACCTTTTTCTCTCTTTGTTTTCACACCCACCTTCCTACATTCCATTAGCACGTGCGACAGGTACTCCGCCTTCCTTTTCTTCCAAAAAATTAATATTAGGCTTGGCCGTAATTTTAAAACGTACTGCTTAAACGCTTTACTTTGCTTGAAATGAACTGCCTACTGCCTATAACTTTACCGATTCTTTCTGACACTAGTTCAAACATAATTGGTTCATAAGTCCTGTGACGTTATATTTCGGAAATAGCACTGGAGCAGCCTAAAGTCAGTTAAAGTCAGTTATGAGCGCAACAACTTTCGTGCTCTGAGGCGTGTCGTTTATGGGAGCCAGCAGCGACGTCATATTATATCCGTTCAAGAAAAGGGCGCTGAACTGTTCTGCAAAACTCATTCAGCGAAATTTAAACAGATTTTACTTCGCCTAAGCAAACAGCTGCTGGTTCTCAAATCAAGAGCAGTTAGCTCAGGTATATTAAGGTTATAAGAATTTTCAGCGCACATGAAGCTCTGGCGCTTAAGCTACCAATAAAGCTGCAGTAGGTCAGTAATAAACGCCGATGGCACAATTTGTGTAGAACGTTGTACGCTTAGACATATCGCCGCATTCCTCAGTTTTCGATGCGCGCCCTGAGACAAATACAAATTGGTCGTTTTACAGCTGTTCTCAAGGCGTATATTTCGTTGAAGCAAGCCGACCGCGGCGTTACATCAAAGGCACCATAAAGGGTATACTGCAGAAGATTGACAAGAAGGGAAAACAGGCGAATTTCCTCTCCAAGCTGCCCAACCCGATCCGCTCGAACAAGACAAAATTATTTGCTTTCAGGAAACGCATAACCTTTACGCTAGCTGCGCCGTTGAAATGGTGCAACAACTTTCGCCAGTGAGTTTAGCACCCACTGGGGAACAGTAGCTCCGTCTGTCGAACGCGCCCCCGTGTCTGAAGCTTCCCGTCTTGCGTGCCTATACTTCTCCCTAAACACGCAGCGTCGAAGGATCCCTTTCTCTCCAACCAGTCACGAAACAACCCCGAAGAAACAACAGGAAATTAGTCCGCTGAGGTCGACTGCACTCTCGGGCGTCTCTACGAGTCGATGAAGCCGGAAAGAGCGGCGTAGAGTGACGACCACGAGCCGTTTCGATGCCGGCGCTTAGTGCCTACGCCTGGCGCGCGAAGCCAAGCGAGGAGCTTGGAGGGAATGCGAGGAAAAGCAGTGAAGCCGTGTTTCTGCTCCGCAGGCGTCGGGCGTAGTTGTGTTTCTCACCACTCCCTCTCCTTATTTTCCCTCGCATCCCTTTTTTTGCTTCTCTCGGGAGAACGGGGTATCCGGGTTTCAATTCCGACCACTTTGGAAGGAGCACAGAACGACCTCCATCGAACCGGGTACAGGAATGCGTTCCCTCCTGCTGCAAGACCCGGAAGCGTGAGCAGCGCGAATGTGTTTCATCTCTGCCTGCCTCTTTCCCTACACCTTCCACTCCTCCGCGTTGTTTCTTTGCTTTGTGCGTGCGAGTGAGCCTAGCAGTGTGCTTGCGTTGTTCGCCGAGATATGTTTTGCCCGGTTTCTGTCGTTTTACATTTTGCCTCTCTCATTCCGCGCAGCACCGTACTGTTCATCCTTGCTGCTGCCCGCACTCGCTAGTGGAAGCAGCGGAAGAACACACGGCCGTGTTTTTCTTACGACGCTCTGAAACCCCGCGTGCGTCTGCGCGCAGCTCGCCGTCGCCACAGCACTCAAAGATCAACAAACGTCCGCACTGCTCCAAAGCACCGCCAAAGCACGGAGCGCTATGACTTCAAGCGTGCACTCTTAGCGGGCACCGCCTGCACCGTGTTTCTCCAAATACGCGCCGGCTCTTCTTCGCTCCAATATCGTTTTTATCTGGACGCTAGATCCGCAAGAAAAATAATGACGAGACAGCATGCTCGGCTCCATTCCCATGCGTTATGCTCGTCCTACACAGCCTCTGTTATGGTTTAGTGTGCACTGCGCAGTTGTTCACTATCGTACAGGCCCAGCCCAGAAGCGTGGGCTCCCCTGGATTAAACGGCGGCTTTCGACATGAACGAGCGCTGACGGCCGCAGCGAGGCACAAATAATATTTTAGTGTCTTATTTCGCTGCCGTACGAAAGAAATATTAGTTTATTTACCCGTGTTATTCCGGCTAGTCTTTCAGCAACTGCCTCATACTCCAGATTATTATTCTTTTCCTCGTCTCTCTCCAATTCTTACTTTTTGCAAGTGGGCTCCTCGGCCGAAAGTGCTGTACGCAGCGTTCAGGCGGGTGTCCTAGTTTCTTCGATCGTGATCCGTTTTCCCAGCTCTGCGGAAAGATCCTTGTTCTCCGCTCACTTCCTACCACATTTTGCGCCTTCCTTTATATAATTTCCTACTTGCCTCCATTTCTTCCCCAACGCCTCCTATGCTTCCTTTCTCACTCCTTTTTGCTTCCTCTCCACTCTTATCTCTGGAGCGTTAATCGGATTTCCCCCGAAAGCGGAACAAGCCTGGATTACGCTTTCAATTTTTGATTTCGAAGGCGCACCCCGTGCCGGTAAAAAAAGATACTCCGGGGAGCGGACGCAAACAAAGTGGAAAGAATGGGATGGATTCAAAATAAAGAACCTCTGAGGTGTTTGATGCTCCTCCGCCCTGAACGAAGCCGGAAGCTCCTTAGGGGCGGAACAAACAAAAACAACGCCGAGTAAATATCCGGAGAATAATAATAACTGCGCTTTTATTTGCAGAACATCGCTATGGGTGTTCTGACATTTTTCGGGAGTGCAATGTTTCCCTCTTGATATGGATGGAATTCAACGAAAAACATGGCAACGAGAAATATGGCTGAATACAAGCGTTTCTCAAAGAAAGGTTCTTGCTTTCAGACGGCCCTCTGTTGTGTTTCAAAAAGCAGGCCTTAACATTATTGTAATCTTGAGTGTGCAGCGGCTCGTCGGGGACTCCTCTTCAGTCTTCATAAATATTACTGTAACGTGCAAGAGCGCGAATGTATATCACAAAAAGCGCGTCGGCAAGACTGCATCAGCATTTTCTACTTTTTTCTTACTTTAAAGGAGCGCCATTAAAAGCTCTACACTGCTCTTAGAAAAAATGTTTCCAAAAGCGTAAGATCGTGCAAACGAAACAAGACCTTTACCGCATTATTCTTGCCGCCTAACGCTTCTAAGATCATTTCATAAATGATTATCTAAGAAACCTCCTCTACGCTTCTGGCCTTCATTTCTTGTATCGCTTTCGCTTTGAATATCATATTTGTGGAGTAATCGAAGCGTGAAATGCGAAATAGCCGACTATAACATTTTTTTTTACTGACTACTTCATGGCTTTGTCATCTTGTCTATGTGCGCGCCTTTTGTCACTAGCTCTGAATGTCACTTTCGAAAAGTTTCTGTGGGTGTGGCAGGCGGCGGCTGAATCCAGGGGTGCGTGACGAAAGGAACAAGGACGCGCAGCCTTAAGTTCCAAGATGCGCTCTTTCTTGAAAATGTGCCATCGTGTTTTCGGCGACGTTATTCAATTCTCACTCTTGGGGAAAAAGGACTCGGGCGCCGTCATTCCTTCTTCGAGTCCATGGGGAAAGAAAGAAATGGCGGCCATAATCATAGTTGCGACGCAAAAATAAAAGGAAAGAAAATAACGGATATCGAAATCGCCAAGAAGAAGCCAGTGAAAGGATTGTGCTTCCACAAAAGCGTGAACCTTGTAAAGAGCTAAGTAACAGTGCTTTCCGCTGCAGGCCCCTAATATTGACTTGTTTTATTTTCTATGTGTCTCTTTACTTTTGAGCCTTCGAGAATATTTTTTAACATTGTGGCAAGGTATAAAAGCCACTATTGGGGAGAAAAGTATCTGGAAAGCGTATCTGGCGATTTTAGATTACAAGCACCATGCATATGAATAATCGCATTGTTTCTCGATCACACGTGAGAAAAATTCGTCGAACTTTCACATCCACAGTATGATCGGACATAAGCGGCCGGTACTGCATTTATGTGCTTTAGTGGCCGTTCAGTGTTCGAGCTCGACTTTTGTCTCCGATAGTACGTGCGTTACTCACTTTACTCACTATCGTGACAGGTATGAATTTTGGTTGCAATGCCTTGAATTGCATTCGGAACTTTTGATATTTCATATGTTGGAAGTTGGAAAGAGGTAAAAAACGTACTTGGACCGTTACTTTTTTTTTTTTTTTTTAATTTGCATAAATGCCTCCTCAACAATAATACATCTCGTTTAGGCCTTTTCGTGGACGACTGGGCTGCTTACCGTAAGGTCGCCTTTTAGTCTGACCATTCAGTTTGGTAGCTAAAGCTACACTACGCTACTCTTCACGTATTTCGCGGGGCCTGAAAAAGAGCGGAAGTGCGCATGCGCTAAGACCGGTTTTCGCAATAAGTGCGCCGCGTGCTCCGCCGCTGGCTGCGCTCACTACAGGGAAGGAGGTGGAGGAGGGTAGCGGTATCTCAGAGAGAGAGAGAGAGAGAGAGACAACTTTATTTGCCCCAGATGTTGTGAATTAGGGCAGATGGGTCCTGTGTGGCCCCCAGGTGGGGGCGACATCCTGGGCCCACGAAATGAGTGAAAGTTGTGTGTTCCTGTCTGGCTTGGTAAGGAGTTGGTGCCAGCTTTCCGCAGAGGGAGCTGGCAGGAGGGCCCTTGGGGGCGGGTTATTTACGCATCCCCAGAGGATGTGCGCCTGAGTGGCGGGTTCTCCGTTGTTACAATTTGGACATGCGGGGTCGTATTCCCCGTTAGTAATTAGTGATAGCCTGGAGTGACTAAGAAATGAGTGGGTCTGTAATCTGCGCAGCAGGGTGGCTTGTGCTCGGTCGAGGTCGGGGTGGGGAGGCGGGAAAAGGCGTCGCGTCTCTTTGTGTAAATTGGTAATTTCGGCGAAAGTCTGGGGGGCTTCAGCGAGTGCGTCTAGATGCGTGAGACCGGCCGCCCGGATTGTTAATCCTCGGGCAAGTTGGTCGGCCCCATCGTTTCCAGAGTTGCCCGCGTGGGCGGGTACCCAGACTAGGTTAATTTTGTGGTCGGGAGTGCAGCCGCGCAGGATGCGTGCAGCAGGAAGGCAGATGTAGCCTGCCGAGAAATTTAGAATTGCTCTTTTTGAGTCACTAAGGACTGTACGCGTACGCGGGTCAGCGATGGCGAGCGCTATAGCTGTTTCTTCCGCTGCGGTGGGGGAGGGGGCACGCACCGTGGCGGCGGAGATCAGTGTAGATTGCGGCGTGGTAGCACAGGCCACATATGTTGTTGCATCTTGCCTTGCCGCGTCCACGTATGTTGCGTGTTGATCGGTATGGTAGGTTTTATCGAGTGCCCTGGCTTTGCGTTGACGACGCGCGTCGTGTCGGCCAGGGAGCATGTTTTTTGGTAGTGGTTTGACAACGAGGCGGCTGTGTACACATGTCGGGAGGGGGGCTGTGGGATGGGGATCGCCTATTGGGTTGACGTTTAACCGGTCAAGGACGAGACGGCCGTGATTTGTCCTGGAGAGGCGATGAATTTGGGCTGTCTTGTGTGCCTCTATAAGTTCGGAAAGAGTGTTGTAAATCCCCAGTTGGAGGAGGTGTCGTGTGCTAGCATATTGTGGCAACCCTAGGGCAGCTTTGTACACCGAGCGGATGATGCTGTTAACTGCCTCCTCATCTTTTCGGCGAAGGTGATAGTAGGGATAGGAGTATACTATCCTGCTAACGAGGAATGCCTGTGTTAGCCGGCAGAGGTCATCCTCCATCATGCCTCTACGACGTCAATGCACGCGTTGACGCGGAGAGGAGAAGGGTAGTTTCCGCCCTGCGCATGCGAGTGCCGCCGCGAAAAGCTGAGTGGAGCAGGAAAACATCTGCCGGCATTGCTTGCTCACGGACATTCCAATACACTCTACTCACGGCATAAAAGTGGATTTCGTATAAAACGCTGATGAACTTTGATGCATTGATGGTTGTGTTCGATGTAACGCTCGGTCGCCCGCAGCCAAAGATTTCCCTCGCTGCTGAACCCCTCTAATGTTTTTCAAAATGGTTTAATTTAACACTGCTGTTTATTGTTGTAAAAACTGGCACACGTCCCTAAAACTTTATAAAAGTAAATATGTGATTCTAGCCGCAAGCATGATAATTATGACTTCAACTGCTCTATAAATAACAACTCATTACCTGGGGTAAAGTTACACAAATATCCAAGGATTCAGTTAACAACAAATGTTTTATGATGTAGAAGTGTGAAATATTGGGCTAGTGTTTTCAGCTCCCAAGAAATTCGCTCCGCTCAACCATCACAGTAAGTGCGAAAAACAAAAAAAAAAACTAAACAGGATTGTCAGAAGAACCACGGAAAGCGTTTTGTACAGTGCGCTATGAGCGTCGCCTACAAAATTCTCCTGTTCTCAGAGAAGTGTACATTTACCAGACATTGCGTTGCGTGAATGACTGTCAGAAGGAGCATGCCAAGGATTTGGACAATAAGTAACACCAGAATTTTGTTGACCACTCTTTGCACCTATTGTGAGCAAAAATTCATCGGCGTATCAGTCTATAGCAGAAGTTTATCAGGAACGGAGAATTGAACTTTTTTAGTGACTGGTCTATCGTGTACTGAAGAAGGCTGAGATGAATTTCCTCTCGCGTCTACTCTGATTTTATGCAGATATTTTCATTTCCTTGTTAGGTAGAGTCGGCGCAGCCCTGTGGCATGTTTATACGAGTCTTTCACCCTTCTATAAATCAGTCGTCAGTAGCGCTCATGTTTGTCTTGTCTTTCTGTTCTTCTGTCATTTTGCACTAAGACATAAGCGCGGGAAATCTTTCATGGTCTTGTCATATTTCAAAGATTTTACAGAAAATTGAGCTAAAAGTTGGCGTGTCAGCACCGAAAAAATTATCCCCTATATGTAAGGCCACATGCCCGGATGACATTGATCGGAGTTCCTGCTCTATACGGCATAAGAACCCGTTCGTGACATGTACGGAGAATGTCGTCTACAGATTACCACTTTCTTTGGCAAGTTGTATATAAGGCAGACATCCCGCTGCCTAAATAAGCGACTTATAGTGAACACCACAGAAACATTAAAGATGACGATTCGGGCAATTTAGCTCGTCACTGCCGTGGTCACAACTGCGCGTCCGAGTGTGAAGATTGTTCAGTGATAGGCAAACATGGTGATCAAAAAAGTACAGAGATAATTGAAGCTGCAGCAAAGGAAAAAGAGGCGTTGGAAAGTGTGTTAGTAGTTCTGTTTCATAATAAAAAAAAAAAAAAGACATTTCTTTTTTATTCGGGGTAGTAGGCGATTGCGTGAAATTGCTCACGGGTAGGTTGGTTTTAGTGTTGTTTTGTTGTTATTTTGTTTGCATGCATTGACACATCATGCGATGACAAGATAACGTTGCTGCCTGTTTTTTATAAGCTATCAGAGCGAAATAAAAATTCGTGTTGTGTCCCTTCTTTGTTGTCCGCTATGGAACCTCATGTAGATAACCCACTAGCACTATCCCCGACCCTTCCAAACCCGCGCTTCGTTTCTGCAACTTGAATCATCTAGTACGCTGTTCACGACAATTACATAATAATCTCTGCCTCCACCGCATGTATATTAAAACGCAGTCAGTTATTTCACCTGCATTGCATAGCGCAGTTAAGCTTCGTAGCCTCTTTTTCGTTTCAGCATACTGATCTTTTTCGATACCGATATTTTCCTAAAACTAAACAGTTCAAAAAGGTACATTCTTTTCCTTTCTTACAACCTCTCAGAGATTGCTCTTGAGGGTTTGTGAGATACAAAAATATACATAAAATATCACTTTTGCAACCTTTTCTGGGCAAAGTTTGTGTTTCTTTGTGTATTAGCCTCGTAGCATTGTCGTTATGCAGTCAGTGTGCGCATTTCCCAAATTTATATACATTCCTACTCTTTCTTACGCCCCCTCATCAAATGGTCTTTCGAGTTTGTGAGGTACTAATAAATGAATAATAAATAACTTACGCACTAATGACAGATGACAATTTTTAGCCCGAACCAAAAATGCAGTAAGAGGTGTAATTTCCTTTTCCCGCCACGCACCATATTTTAACTGCGAAATATTGTACGAGGAATCAATAAACCAATTCCAATTCCAATAATCTAACTGCCTGTAATCGTGATGCCATTGAAATATGTTTCACGGGAAACGGCTGGAATTTAAATTGGTAACCACTAAATGGAAAAATGTTTAGGAACCAACAATATCTATAAATGTACCAGGTGTTCGCAACAAACATGACTTTCTCTAATTTTCAGTCCGGAAATTTCCATTCCAGTTTATTTATACTTATACATCGAGTATACACTGCTTTCATTATCAATAATTTTTGAACCGGACAATTTCCATGTCTGTGGCGTTACTTTAAAAATTTTAATCTTTCTTATAATCCTTCTCTTATAACTCTTATTTTTTAACATCGCATTTAACATTTTCGATATAATGATATATAAAACAACAGTAACCGCATGGAGTAACTACCTCTGAACTGAAAGAAAGCACTGCTACAGGCGATAGATGCGGCTGACGTCACCAAGTCCTCCAGTCAGACATATAGGTTAGTAGTTTATAATGCAAGAGGAATATCACGAAGTCACAAACTAAAGGTTACGATTGGAGTTACTCAGAACATGGCGAAGCTCGGCGTCGCGTGCACAAAATTTGAGATTTCAAAGCTCACATTTTACCACATAATCTGCTGCGCAGTCGACTGAAACTCTATTGCATAGAGAGAAGCTGTATCACTTGGGCGGTTTACGAGTACTATGTAATCAAGATAGCAAATAGTAGAAATGAAAACGTTCGCTTGCCTCCGACCACAAAGTAAATTTATGTCGTAGCTACAGCTGCATCCTTTCTTTTTTGTTCTTATATAGCCTCGGTCACTTAAACTTCAGTTGTATATTGGCCTAAACTAATAACACAGATGGAAAACCTGATAAGTCGAACCCCGCTACAACGAACGTCGCTTCAACAAAATTTTCGCTTCAACGAAATATTTCCAATTCCCCGTCAGCTTGCTATACAAAGTAATGGAACAAATTTCTCATCACAACGAATCATTTTTGGGGCGCGTTTCCGCTTCAACGAAATTTTTGCTATGCGAAGCTCGATTTAAAAATATATCTTACAATAAAACAAGCATATCGCCGCCCATCTATGTACTTCCATAGGCCCACGCTGCTTTGTTTCGCTAAACATTCGCTGGACCCAACTAATCCACTCACTGAAACGCACATATCACCGCCATAGCTTGGTGTTGATGACAATCGGGCTGGCTGCCTTGCGACAAGGCGCGGGGGCAAGCTCCCGTTTTCTTCCAATCCAGAGCCGCAACCAATCCGTTGCCAAAGGACGCAGCAGCCTGGCAACAGCAGCGCGTTTGCCCTAGTTTTTTTCACTCGTGCTTGTGCTGCTAGTGCGCTGTAATGAATGCGAGCATGGCGACTTCATCTAGAAAGCGGAAGTTCCTCTCGCTTGAAGAGAAGGCACGGATTATCAGCGCGGCATCCAGCGGCAGGAAAAAGGGAAATGTTGCAGCGGACTTCGGCATCTCACAGAGCACGCTGTCAACGATCTTGAAGTCGAAAGACGCGATAGCGCAAGCTCTTTCTTCGGGGACATCCGCGAAGCGGAAAAAGCTGACGCAAGCTGCTCACGAGGACCTTGAGAAGGCTCTCTACACGTGGTTCCTCGACGTGCGCGCAAAGAAGATGCCGGTCAGCGGAAACATGCTGCAGCAAAAGGCGCTTGGCTATGCCTGTATGCTGTATGATGACAGCGACGCGGAGGATTTAGCGCCACCACCTGCAATAAAAGTGATGGATGCTTTTGATGTGATCCGCAGGTTTTTCGGTGCTCACGATGACGACGTCGCGATGCAACTGTTCACCGAGTGCGAAAGTCGCGCTACTGCACTCGTGGCAAAAAAAAAGAAGCAGAAGAAGCTGACCGACTTCTTTGGAAATAAATGATGTTTTGGCACTATGTGGTCCAACCTCACAGTGTTTTTGGGCTGTTTTCGCCTCAACGAAATTTCGCTTTAACGAAATTTTTCGCGCGCCCCGTCAGTTTCGTTGTAGCGAGGTTCAACTTATATACTTCTTTCATCCAGCTGCTCATACACGCGGGCCATATTGTCATTCCGAGCACTCAGAGGTTGCTCACACGGTGGATTGCGTAGTATATTACTGCTGAAACAATGATACTTTTCGAAAAGAGAAAAATGTTGTAGCTAACGGCAGAGTGTAGCAGTGCGGTCTTTGTTTTTGTTTCATCATCGAGAACGGATCCCCTCATCGTCTTCTTTCATATCCGTATGTCCCGAGTTTCGAAACGCGGTTCGCACACCTCGCATTCAGCCGGTGATCGTTTCATTTCCCGTTCAACCCGCAGTGCAGGACTGAAGGAAGAAAATAAGATCAATTTCGTTTGCGCAACGCTCTATTACGCAATATTTTTCTTTTTGTATATTGGATTCCGCTAAAACATATGCGAAGGAACGTCGGTTCTAATTTTCAGCCCATATAGCCACCGAGGTGCCTACTCCTCCACAGGGCGAAACAAAAAAGGAACAGAGCTTGCTTACATTTGGTGCGGGCACTAGGACGGCCTTCGTAAAATGGTTGCAAAACATTTTTATTTTCAGGTGGGATCATATATAAGCGAGACAGCCGAGTTACGGCTTTTGAAACTTAGTTTAGTGCATGTAACTTGGCCAGATGAAAAATGGAAAGAATAGAACGAAGACAGCCTAGAAAGTACACGGCTGAGAAAATTAAAACGCTGTCCGCGAGTTCCTTACAAACTACATGACAGAGAGGAAGAGAAAATGAAACGCATCAATATCTATTGCGTCAGTCTGCCCTAAACAATGGCGTCACTGACTTCACGTCTCGCGATGTATAACCTGCCTCCGTCGTGGAGCCGTCGACGAGAAGGATAGGGCTATATAACAAGGACGCTAAGCAAAGTCAACACGACTTGTGTGTCGCAACGAGGAGCAGCCTAACGGAGAAGTATAAGAAAAAGGAGGGTAGAAAAGCAGCAATGAAAGGGCCCTTGGAAGAGTTAGGGAGAAACTATATAGGAGAGAATCCCGAAAGCACACACTTAGGCCTACAGCGAAGCAATCTCTTATCCAACAGGCACAAGGAATTCATGAGCCTCGATGAAGCGGCGTTAGTGAGAAGACCGCAAGCACACACTCCAACCGACCATGACCGATTGCCACGAATGAGCCGGCCGGGCGGTAAAAGTAAAAGACGCGCAATTTAGGCACGCGGGAAAGGAAAAAGAAAAAGATGTAAATAAAACTTCCACCTACTCTTCCCACTTCTTTCATCCTCCTTTTCTTTCCTTGGCCTCGAAAACGCACACTAAGTGAAGAAAGGGAAAGAAAGGGGAACAAGAACTGAAACGGATGGTAAGGTTTGAAGAAAAAAAGAAGGGAGATGGGGACGGATGTAGAGAACTGAACTTGAGGCGAGGGGACAAATAAAGGAAGGTTGGCAAGAAAAAAAAAAAGAGACAATAATAGGAAAGCCAGGAGTGAAGTCCGGAAAGGCTTCGGGAGAGCTTCTGAAAACGTCATAAAGCCGCCGTCTGAACGCATACAGGAAGGGCAAAAAAGAAGAGGGACAAGAAGGATAAGAGCAGAGGAAGTTGATAAGGGTATATGAAAGGAAGAGAAAGAATCGATAGTTTGGAAGTCGTAACAGGAAAGGGAAGAGCGTTTACACACCGAAGAGAAAACCAAAATAAAACAAAGATAGCGGAGAGCGAAAGACGAAACAAAGCGACTTGGAGAATATAAAGGAGAGAGTAAAAAAAGGGGAAGAGGGTAGTAAGACGGTGGAGAAAAGGATTGGGAATAAAGGCCGCTAACCCACACCCCAGGCAGCAGCAGCGGCTCCGAGGCGCACATTAGGAGCGGTCGACATCAAGCGAAATGAGACCGAAGAGCAGAGCCGAGAAAATGAAATCGTGTTACCTCCAAGCGACTCAGAGGAGGGCGAGCGTTCCTACTCCTCCTCCTCTGGCCTAGGTTTTCCAATCGAAGCGACGCGGCTCCTGTCTTTCCTCCGCCTCTTCCAGCTGTGTGTGTGTGCGCGTTCGGTTTTTGGTGCGCGCTTTCGTGAACGCTGTTATAAATGGGTGGTGAAGCAAAGACGTGTTAGGAGCACCGCTGGAACTCCTTTGACACGAAGAGCCGCCTGTAAGCCTCTTTCTGCGACCTTCCCTTGACTCAATCCCTCTTCCCTGTATCGTCTCCGCCCGCTTGGCACTTCACGACAAAAGTTTGAAACAGGCCGGTCAAGAGTGCTGTGGTGTGCTATAGTATTACGCGTTTTGGCTGCCAAACTTTTCATATTTGGGTTATGGACGTGCGCACGTTCATGCGATTGTCGAAGGGTGTAGTGCAATGAAAGAGCCGTTTGAACTTTGTTATGAGGACGACCTTAGAGATATATTTAAACTTGTAAGGCGGGATAGTTCTCACGACAGGGCATTGAAGTTCTCCGTCTACGTAAACTATCACCTGGTAACGCCGGGGAAAAGAAGCGTTGTCAATTATAATCAATTTGTTAGATGAAGTCATCGCCAAAGAAAGTAAACATAAAGTAACCTTCCAATGAATCATGCAATGCCAGATCATTCAAGTAGTGAATATGGTAATGAGCTCCCTTTGAGAGCGTTTTACTTTCACGAGCTGGTGTACTCTCTAGTGATGTCGACATCGTCTCAGCCCTCATTATTTGTCCTCGACTCTGTGCAGATGAACTCCCTGGATGACATCATGAGGCGACCGTCAACCGTGAGGGCAGCACCGGAAGGGTACCGGTGGCAAGCCTCCAAGCCGCATTCCTGAATCATATGGGCGAGCCCACGCCACCTGGATCCATCGTGACGCAGCATGAACCGTCCAGGCTCCTCATTCATCACGACTGCTGTGCCAGCGCCACAGGCCAAGAAGGCACTCGCGAGGCTGGACCAGCTGATGGTTTTTCTACTCTCGTGCGGTTATGTGCTGTGTCATAACGCGACGGGTGACACCGCGTGGGACGTGCAATGCCCAGTGGTGTGCAAGTGCAGCGTCGAGCCTTCGATGAACATGGGTCTAAACCTGCGGACCGCGAACTGCTCCGGCCGTGGACTGAGGACTGTGCCGGTCGGCCTGCCGCCCGACACGCAGGCGCTTCTGCTGAACAGCAATCAGCTGACGGACCTTCACAACCAGATACCAACTTTGAGGAATCTGGTAGAGCTGGACCTTTCGCGTAATCATATCAAGCAGCTGGGCCGCGGCATTATTTTTCATAACATCAGCAGGCTAAAGTTCTTAGATCTATCTCATAATGAATTCAAGACTCTGTTCAACGGCGTGTTCCGAGGCGTTGTGCATTTGGAGACGCTCCTCATGAACAGCGTCCAAATCAAGTTCATCGAAGAGCGCGTGTTTGACGGCATGCGCCAGTTACGTGTGTTGACAGTGGACCGTAACCATCTCCCCTCTATCTATCCCGAATGGTTCCAGGACCTACTCGCTCTAGAGAGTCTGTCCCTCTCGCACAATCACATCTCCTACGTGTACCCTCGCGTATTCTTGCTGCTACACCGACTACGCTACCTGTCGCTCGCTCATAACCGCATCCGAGGCCTCAGCGATCAGGCTTTCCTGGGCCTGGACAATCTCACCACGTTGCACCTGGACAGCAACCAACTGACACGGGTGCCCGCCTCGGCTCTGCAAAAGCTGCACGGCCTGCACACGCTTCACGTTGGAAGCAATCCGTTCACGGGGTTCCGATCGGCTAACTTCGTCGGCATGCCCATCGTCGAGCTGTTCGCGGACCACGTGCCGACATTGACAGTGATCGAAAGAGGCGCATTCCGAGACCTACCAAAACTGCAGGTCCTGCGTCTGCACGACAATGCTCGGCTCCAGTACGTGGACTCGCAGGCCTTCATCAACGCTCCGTCCCTTAGCCAACTGCTCCTGCATCGTAACAACATCTCGGCGCTCAACGAAGAGCTATTTCGCAATATGTCTGCCCCTCTGAACGTTTCTCTGCATGGCAACCCGCTCTTGTGCGACTGCAACGTCCGCTGGGTGGTTGAGGCTGTGTCAGCCCTATCAAACACGTCCGTACGCTTTATGCAACCCGAGGAATTGGCCTGCCACAAGCCGCCCTCAATGGTCGGCCGCGGCCTCCTCAACATATCCCTGGCCGATGTGCCGGCCGAGTGCCCACCATTCCTCGTCGGAACTGTCAACAGCACGGTGCAGCGAAAGATCGGCGACGCCCAGGTGTTTCAGTGCTACGCCCTTGGCCTTCCGCCACCCAAGGTACGCTGGCTGCTCCCTAACGGCCGCGTCTGCAACGAGACAGGCAATGACGTGCACGTCCAATTCAAGCCACCTGGCAGCATCACTATTTACCATTTGAGGCCTGTCGACGTGGGAGCCTACATGTGTATTGCCGAGAACAGGCACGGTCGTGTGGTCAAGGTGGTCGACCTGGTCGTTGAGAACATCGACATCCACATCTTCCCTCAGGGCATCCTCTCCACGTCCGTGACCGTCGTGTGGAACGGCACGGCGCGAAACAGTTTCCCTCAGTATGAGATTCAGTACAAACCGGATGACGGGAAGGACTCGCTACTCAGAGCAAGTCCCAAGTCAGTGAGCCGTGACGAAGAAGGACGCTTCGAGTCCGTGACTGTGAGCCGCTTCTACAGGTCTTACACCATCAATAACCTCCAGCCGGAGACCAGCTACGTGTTTTGTATCGCCGTAAAGGACGATGAAGGTGACGCTCACATCCAAATATCGTGCACACGCGCTCGAACAAGAGACGCTAACTTCATGCTCCAGGGCATCCACTACACGAGCAACGTCGCCGTGGCCGTTGTGTTGGGCATCGTGTCCACCGCCATCCTCGTGTTGTGCGGGGCTACGATGGCGGCGCGTCGTTACAAGCACAGGCAGTACGAGACGCCGCAGAAATCACTCGTCAGCAATACCGCTTCGCAGGTCGTGCCGCTCGAGAGTCTGTACAGTCCACTCATGGCAAACGTGGGCTCATGAGGGCCCGCACTGCGCGTCGTTTTGCGCCAGCAAGGCGTACGGCAGTCGCCTGGCAAACGCTCGACGCGCCCGTTGAGCCTTTGGGGACAAAGGCACACAAAGAGTCAGAATGAGTTTGTGTAGCGCCGTCCGGGAACCGTCAAGGGCCAAAACTTAGGAGCACAAGCGCGTGACAAGCGCACGAATGTTCAAAATTGAGTACAATAATCACGAGTAAAAGAAAGCATGCAGAAGGAAAGGCGTATACTAAAGGACTAATTACTTGGCATCTAGTCAAGTAATATTGGATGGTAGCTTAGGGATGAAAGATTCAGACTGGCCGATTTTAGCTACTGTCAGTACCAGCAAGGACGGAGAGCCATACAGCGGGTCGGCTATTGATTTGAAGTGAAGTATGGTCCAGTAGCGAATGCAGCGGATGTAAAGTGGTTATCTTTGGTGAGGAGCTAAAAACGATTCTCAGCAGCATTCTTTCACAGTCATCTAGAGAGCCCTAAAAAGAGTACGATTGAGTTGAGGAAGACAGCTTCAGTCGTTGCAGCTGTAAAAAATAAACTTTACTGCGTTCAAGTACTGAGGGGCAGGAGCGGTGTACTCGTACTCAGAGCCGTTTGTCAGGCGACTCAACTTCTTGCGGGAGTGAAACGGTTCGCAGCGCATCAAAGGAACTCTTTAGACTAGACTACAAGTTTTTTCGCAGTGCGCACGAAAGAGAGAAATGCGTCTGCAGGTGGCAGCAAGGACTCAACGACATCATCTAACCGCAAAGTATCGCATTTCAGACAAGCAAGCTCACCGTAGCATCCCTTGCTTTGCCAGTCGTTTTTTTTTCTTTTTGGTTTTAATTTGAGCGTGTAGATAGCGCCTCAGTCATTACCATCGTAAAGAACCATGCAGCGCGTGTACATGTTAGCTTCTTCGAGCTTGGGCTTTGTGCGAGTCAAAAAGGACAGATAAAGGGTGCACTGCGTTGCGGCACAGTGCGAATAGCTGAGCGTGCGCACGCCTACGTACTGCCGGTACTTGTGCTATACATCTTTGTAGCTTGTAATATAACGTTAACGGTTGTTTCTTCTTTCTCAACAAATATATACGTACTGTTTTCGAGCAAACACACAAAGACACTAACGCGAGTGCACGCGGCAGCAAAAGAAAAAGTGTTGTTGTGAGATGTTAAAACAAATCGTGGTATGCGAAGTAGGAACTTGGTATCTGTAACTCCAATCGCCTGCGATGGAGCGTCAGCGAAGCGTGAGCTGCGCTGAGACGACGGCCACATGAAGCTGGAAAGTGGCCTTTATGCTTGCCCCAACTACATACAGGGCAGCTATGCGTCACCTAAGCTTTATCGCACACCAAGTGGAGTCCGTGTTTAGTTTCCGTCAAAACAGGCACGCAGCTTCTTGGACGTAACTTCTCGCTCTAGGCACTGTTTTAACATTACGCCAGTTTTATGTACACGTCGCAAAAGAAGATCTTAATTTTCATCGCATTCATATGTTTCAATATATTCGCACTGAACTTTTCAGTTGTGTCTTGAGGGGCACTGCTTTCTTGATTAGCCTTGGTACTGCCTATCTGAAGGGGCACTCAAGATAATTTTTCTGGTTATCCGTATTTGAGTGAAACGTTTATATCGAGTGCAACGGAGTTGTCATCCATATTCACAAGGTAAAAGAATGAAACATATGAGCAAACTCATTTCAAGGTTATAGAATGCCAGTATGATCAGTTAAGGCTGATTATGCCGCTTTAAAAGGACACTGGGAATAAATTAAATTTTGTTCATATCATTTTAACGAAAAAAAAACAAAACCGACTTATTTTTCATCGGAAACTGAGCTTTCGTAAGCTGTAAAAAGCTGCAAACCGAAATATACGGATCGCCACCACACGTCGCCTTTGTAACCTGACTAATGTGACAGCAATACTTTTCTCTGGCGTAAATCGAGGCCCTGAAATGACGTTATAACAAAAGGAGAAAAAAAAGCTCCCACCTCGCCGTGCTCTATAACCCTGCCCCCCCCCCCCCCCCCCCCCTCTATTTTCAAAATGTCAAATGGATCGAGAAATGTCACAAGGCATTCTCCCCATCAACGAGTGGGCCTCTTCTCCTTAAACCAGTCTCAAAGAAGGGGGGGGGGGGGGGGGGTGATCTTAAAGGGGTGGCAAATTAAATCAACTGCGCTATAAAAAACATTGGATTAATTAGTGAGAAATTTTGATCGGACTTGGGCCCTTTGTTGTGCGAAGCAAAGTGCTACCTCTGAACCGCGTAGGAACATGCGTGCAACGGCGATAAAGGAAGAGAGTGAGGTGTGCGCTGAGAGGATTTACGCAGACCGAACACTTTACACTGTTGCGTTTTGTGCTCTGTGTGGTTGCCGATGAGTTCGTCACTGCATACAGCCCATGTTGAAAGTAGGTGGCAGGGAGCAAATCTTCCAATTTACCCTAATTTGTTTCTTATCGCAGAACAAACATCAAAGGTGTAAAAAAAGAGCTAAGAGGCCTGCATTTACTAATTGAAAACAGTTGAAGCAGTTATGCCCAGTGTCCTTTTAACTATCAGTGCGGGCATTCGCTTAGTCACGCTAATAATTTAGACCCCTACATACAAAAAGCTTCTATCACACGGATCGTCACACGAATCACTGCCTAAATTGTTTTACTATAACGGCTTGGACGCCGTCGCAGGGGACATAAGAGCATATAGAGAGAAAATATGTAACGGACAGCCTGGAGCTTACAAAAGTGTATACATGCGTGTAGAGGTCCTTAAAAATGCAGTAAATGCGTTTTAAGGTTTCTGGCAATGAGTAAAGTAAAAGAAGAAAGGGTATGTTAGTAAACTTATCTCTAGTGTCCCTTTAAGAATGATATTTAAAGAACAAGACGTATAAAGCTAGCAAACCAGTCATACGAGGGTGTCGTCGATTTGAGAGTGTTTTTACTGCCTTTATTTTCACTTCCAAAGCACTCTTGATTACATTTTCTTTTATACGCTAGGATAATTCTGGTTCAGTATGGAATAAAACTGCCTGCAAAAACGATATACATATATTCAACACACACAACAATACTCTGAAAACTCAGTCATTTTTCCCACTGGAAAAAAATGCCCATCTATACTTCGATAAAGTTGGTTGAAAGCTGACTGCTTCAGTAATAAAGTGTTGATGATAATTGACATTCTTGCTTTGTGGCTTTCCTACGAAGTTTGGTTTGGTTTATGGGGGTTAACGTCCCAAAGCGACTCAGGTTGTGAGACGCCGTAGTGGAGGGCCGCGGAAATTTTGACCACCTTGAGTTCTCTAACGTGCACTGACATCGCACAGCACACGGGCGCCTTGTTTTTCGCCTCCATCGGAAAGCTGCTACCGTGGCCGGATGCTATCCCGAATCCTTGGGTACAGCTGTCCAGCGCTCTAACCACTGCGCCACCGCGGCGGGTGATTTCTTACGAAGTAAAATGTCAAGTACAAAATAGCGAGAAAAAAACGTTTCTGATCAGCAGAACGACAATGAACGCTTTTCTTTGGGGCCTGGTGATATAGGCTTCAAAGCACCACTCAGTCCAACGCAATACTACATTCATGTATACATAGCACTGCCAAGATCAAAAGGTGACCCTCTTCAACCCATAACCAAATAATGTCCTATGCATGACGAATACCACCTTACTAGTGATGTCCAGTTAGTACCATCGTACCATAAACCCGGATATGTATTCAATGTTCATGCTTAGATGATTCAGGTTAGGATGTTGAAAGGGATCAGGACGGTAATTTTTCTCAGCGTAATTTTGCTTTGGAACCGAGCGCATGACATTAGCACCCATCGATTACCACAGGAAATTTGACTGCACTTAATAAATAAATTGTAATTTAATTTTATTTTACGAAGTGTCACACTCCGTCGCGGTTGCTAAATGAAGACTCCGATGTCGCAAATGAGTGCGAGATAACGTGATACATGTATACAAAAGCTGCAAAATATATTTACTGCCTTGTACTTTCATTTATAGCAAACTCGTACACCAAGCAATCCCATAAACCCAGAATGACAGCGACAGAACAAATAGACGTTATATTGCTCTTATGTGGCTCTCATATCTTGTACTCACTTGGGACGCCGTGAAGGTCTCGGCAACCTGAAACGAATACCAAAACTTATTGGCAGATTAACTTCAATTATAAATTAATTACTGAGCGCATTAACATTTCACACTGTGATCCATTTTTGCTGATGCATTAAGCGTGATTTAAAAGCAGACATGGGCTAAAGAAAATTTCGTGTATCTGCTCTTTTCAGAACGTAGCATAACACAAGACCGCACAAAACTAGTCTGCAGTTTTTGTCGGAAGTGAAGGCACTTGAGCAGTCCAACACCACCCACGTACAATCACGATGTTTAGCGATTTTCTAAATAGTCCTAGAACTCGTATTTTTTCTGCGACGATCCTCATATGCACTTAGGCCCAGAAACCTGCTACACACAATTTATTGAGAAGATTTTTTTTTCTTTTCCCAGAAATGACGTGGTCAACACCTGCCAGTCTGGCCTGCCTCGTACTGTTCTGAAATATTGTCAGTTCACACTACTCTGTTCTTTCAACGGTTATGCCTGGCGATATCTACACATCGTGTATGCATGCTGAATTTTACCAGCTTTATATAGCCACATAATCCGCCGTCAAACATTTTTCCACAAAAAAATAAACGGCTAAGAGGTAAAAAAAAAATACCTCATGCCATGAGTAGTACGAGATTTATGAAGGATATGAATGGCTGAGCGACACTGCACATTCACAGTTATTACGAATTTCGCGGTTCAGCGAATTGATAATATTTCTCACTTTTACCCGATTCCCAGCGGCAACGACTTTAGAGCAGAGGTCGCAAGCTGTCCTGGCGCACGTTCTTTGCGCGGTAACACTATGATAGCATCTTATCGCCGCAAAAGCGTAAGTGCATGTATTTGCATCTGTGAGCATATTACCGATTAGCGTGGCGTCACTCTGAGTCGGTACCTATTGAAATATGTCGTCGCGACCGCAATTAGCACCTGCCTACTCATGTGCTCAAATGTCTCGCAGACATCATTGCCTTATGCACTGCTTCTATTTTTGTGTAGCACATTGTACCCCAACTGCCAGAACTTCGAGCCACTCTACATCTGCAATTA
Source organism: Amblyomma maculatum (assembly GCF_055883805.1). Taxonomy (NCBI): domain Eukaryota; kingdom Metazoa; phylum Arthropoda; class Arachnida; order Ixodida; family Ixodidae; genus Amblyomma; species Amblyomma maculatum. Next base: position 382,170,185 of record NC_139344.1, read on the forward strand.
ACCCATGAGAATTAATTTTTTGGTTCATATAATACCAAACCCAGTTGCTCGGTCGTAAGGTAAGTGGTAGGTTATGTTTGAACGGGTAGTATGGCTTCATGCTAGAGACACAGAAAATACGCTTGCAGCAGTGCCTTCAGAACTCACGGTGGAGGAATACGTGTTTATTCTTAATATATGTGGCAGCAAATGCTACACACAAGGTCCATGCCGACGACAAATACAGACACTATGCTTTCAGTACGTTTTCTAATGTTTCTGCTACAGCCGGAGATCTTCACACTCATCCTTCAACCGAAAAGCAAACGAATAGCCATAGTATACTTCATAAGAGCAGTTGGTGATTCCCAAAGCTTTGTTTGTGGGAATTACCAATAAATGCGGTCAAACAAAAGGCACCCGAAGAGCTCAATGAGGTCCAAATTCAACTGCTTCGTCAAACTACAACGCTATATATACCAAATGCATGCGAAATTATTTTTCTTTTCAGTGTGAGCAAGTTCACTGTAAGCATCTTCAGTGACGTTTAGCAAGGCTGCTTTTCCAGTACAAATTATAGCAAAGCTTATTTCAGGCTGCAAAGCAAAGTCGACATTCCGCCTGTGAGTAGAACACTTCATGCACAATCGATAAGGCAACCCCATGTGAGAAATTACAGGGGGAATGATATGCAGCCGATTCGTCAAAGAAGTGGCAATAAACAAAATAAAAACGTTTTTGTAATCCTGATCTCCTAATTCCACCGTAATGGCATGCGAAAGCCTTCGTCGAGTCGCAGTGAATCGCTTCATCAACGAGCAGGGAAGAACGGTTCCTTTAGGGGGCTTGCGTTGAAGGGATTTCGATAACGTGTAATTAAACTACCTTACGACAAGTATTGCAGTACTAACACTACCCATTAATGTAAATAGAGAAGGGGAAAGGACAAAAAGAAATCGTCAAAGCCAAATTTATTTACAAGGTAAATATACTATCACAGACAACCAGGGATCAACGTTTTCTACCTCCCACATTTGCTTTTTGGAGTGCCTTAAATACATCAGCACCACAAATTCATGCAGCGATTGACTGTCCAACAGTAGGCCAAAAATGAGTGGATCAATTCTCTGCCGACTTAAACTAGTTTACGGGTCTAAACGTGTGCGACCACCATATTTTTCTTAACTTCAAAAATCGCCTCCAGTATCAATTCGGTCGGCTCGTAACCCCTTATCTTCCCTTTACCGTCCGTCAAGGAAGTTATAGCTCCAAGCGAATTACTCAAGGCCTCAGGCATGTCGGCTGATCAAACGATCCATTTCGCCCACTCCGCTGTGACGATATTTATACGACCGAAGGCAGATTGCTCCAGCCAGCTGCTGCTTGCAGGCAGCTGCGGGCAACCTCCCGAAGGGCATCGTGCAATCTTGTAAGTGCTCTCCCAAGCGCTGTTTGCCAGCGACGCACCGACGTTTCAAGCGCTGTACCATAAATCCTACACCCGAGGGCGAGAGCGGTCTGTGAAGTCTGGATTGCTCCGAGAGACTACGATCGGAGTTTGCGAGAATCCCCGCTTCCGACGGTGTTTTTGAGTGGGCGAAAGCCACGGCTTCTCAAAAGGGTGAAACGTTTTTTTATTACCATTTCGTAGTGATGCGTGGGTAATGGTTAAAAGAATATCTACGTACCGTGAAGTTCGTCATATGCAAATCTCCCAGCTGGTTTCCGCTACCGCAGCAAATAACTGAATTGATGCTCAAAAACGGAAATCCGTACTTGTTGAATCATTCAGCGGTGTTTTGAACAAATACCACCCTGTAAATGCGTTTGCTTGAAATTTGACATCTCCTTGGTTCTCATAAGTGGTGTCGGTGATTGATACTATCCGTGGGGAGGCGATGAGATATTGGCCGCGGATGACGCTAATGAGCAATTACTCCGCTATTACAAATCTACGCTATCTTGAGAGATTCCCCTATAAGAACATAATATTCAAGCTATTTGCTTCCGCAAAACTGACAGAATCATAGAAAATAGAAAACAATGGCATGCGAGCCAGCAGGCAAGGCGTGCAACGTCAATGTTCTCCGTGCTCGAACGTGCGGTTTTTTGTGCAACCAGAAAGAAAGAAGTTGTTTCTGGGCAAGGTCAAATGTCTTAACGACTTCAGCAGCATAATATATTTCGGGGCAACCCGTCTTCGCTTGCAGCCGCCGTCATTGCCATGTTTGCCGTTTGTCATAACTAGAAGATCCCTTTTATAACTGGTTATTACGACAATCATCGTGGTGATATGCCCAATACAAGTCCACAGACCTCGGATATATTTTTGTCTATAAGAAACTCAGCTAAAACTTAATGTTGCGTGCAAGCAAACACCAATACCATTAGTTATTTGTATATCTGTAGATTGCATCCGTTCTGTTTATACATTTTTTTCACTACCATCCTAATACGGGCCTCGCCTAGATGCTGCAAACAGGTCTCAAATAGTCTTCCAAGCAGAAAGTCAATTGGTACGCAGCAGCTATACGACCTCACAAGCTCAAACAAGCAAATATCAGCTTGCCGGCTTACCAACAAAAAAAAAAAGGGCAAATTTACAACTCCATTCAAAAGCAGGATTTCAATTCAGTTGATGCATCATGAAGCTCAAGAACAAAAAAGCGAGGAAAGGGAGAAATAGAGAATTGATGAGATGCACCCGACTTCAGACTCTTTTGTTTGCTTTCTCCGTGTTATATTGCATCTCGTCCTCAAGCGCGAAGAATCATACTACACAATCCCGCCACAAGTCATTCCCCTCACTGAAAACCCGCGTCTTGCAGCGCCGTATATATTTTCGCGATGACGTGTTCAATGAGCCGTTATCTCTCAACTTACAGACGAAAAGATTGACGAAATGGTACCAAGCTCGCTCTGAGTGAGCTATAGTTGAAAGTGCTTCGCGACCTCTTCGCTTCCCAGCATCCGACGGCATATCGCAATGGCGCGGAAAGACGAAGTGCTTGGGCCGCGCCGAAGAATATCGTACATTCGAGCCCACTTCGCTGCGCTCTCGCAAGAGCAAACACTCAGCATCGCCATATACCCGCCCGTCGTCCAATTTCCACCGCTGCAGAAACACAGCCACGCGCGCTTCGAACAAAAGGCTCCTGCCGAAGGCGATATCTGGAAGCCCGAAGGAGCCTTCCGCACCGTTGCTAACGAAACGAATGTCCTCACGTCGCGAGCCGAAATCCCGAAATCGTGGATCCCTTCCCTTGGGCGCCTCCCGAAAAGAGCGCCATGGAACCATCACTCCTTGGCGCTTTCTTCCTCTTCGACCCGTACGAAAGCGGCTCCTCCTCGCGCCTCATTGGGCAAAGCAATGGTTTCCAGCGCGGCGCTGGCCCGTTGCGAAGCACTGTTTCACGGCCGTTTGCCGCGGGCGGCGCGCGCGCGCGCGCGCGAGGTTTTCAAGACGCAATCAGGTGCTGCTCCTACGGCTCTGAGCGTCGTCATTCGTTTGAGTTGGAAAACGTTTTTCTCGGCCTTGCGGGCGCCTTGCCTGTCGGCTTTAGTTACTTGCGCGTAATGGGCCGCAGCGAAGTAATTACGGAAACGAATGGAATGCCTCCCCACCGTTCCTTTACCCAGAAACACTCGTTCCAGCAGCTTCTCCGATTGCCTCTTCTGCAGCGCCGCTCGCCGCAAAGACGCAAGTCTACGAGGAATAGATTAATTGTCTCCGCTTGAAACGCGGCATTTCGAATTAGCTCATTCCTTTCCCAGCAGATTAAGAAAGAGAGCTGCATTTTTTTTTTTTTATCAAAGCGCGAGTATATGAAGGCCTCATGGCGGTCGTTATGGCAGGGATCATCAAAAACTTAAGCAAGTAACTTGCTTGGCTGCACTCTGCCAGTTCTGGGCACTCAGTACATCTTGCTGCGCAGAGGCCTTTCTGCACAATTTCCATACTCTCGTAGTTCAATTAAATCACGTGAAAAGTAGCCAATGCTTTCAACCACCCTAACAGTCACAGAAATGTATAAAATTGACGGAAAGGAAATAGATATATCAAACAAAAATCTTCCGTTTCATTAATATTAGTGTTCGGCATTTCGCAAGACATCTTTTTTTCTCCAAAAGTAGAAATGTGCATAAGTACAAGATTATAATGAGAAAAGAAAGCAGCGCGAAGAAATAAGCCGATAATAGAAAAAATAGGTGTTATTACATAGACTTCCGGACAGTAGAAAGCAACAAGACAGACTATTTCTCCCTAATATAGCGCTCTCAATGTTGTGTTAGGCAAATTTTTATTAGACATTAGACATGACAGGAGCGCTGATAAATGACCAAAACTGAAAGCGTACATGGGACAGTGCTATACCTCATAACGCGTAAATACATCACAAATCGCTATTTACATAGAGAGACAAATATTGGCTGCTCGTGATGATGATGTATACAACTTTTAATGGCAATATACATTGCATGTATACACACTGTAGAATCATCACCATCAGCCTGATTATACCCACTGCAGGGCGAAGGCCTCTCCCATTATCATCCAATTAACCCGGTCCTGTGCTAGCTGCATCCACATGACCCCTGCGAACTTCTTAACCTCATCCGCCCACCCAACTTTCTGCCGCCCGCTGCTACGCTTTCCTTCCCCTGGAATCCAGTTCGTTACCCTAAGCGACCAACGGTTATCCTCTCTTCGCACTTAGAATAATGTGCCTAATAAATATAGATACAAACATAAACAGTAATCGTATGGACAGTGGGTATTCGACACGGAAACAAAAGGGCAAGACCATTGGCGAAGTAACTCTCGCTTCCAAAGGTAGAAAAGTTCCTCAGCCAGAAAGCTTACATCTAATTTCTTAAACGCACCGGTAAATCTTGTGGATAAGCTAGATGTGAAGACAATGTGGGGCTTATTAACAATAGGAACTAATATTTAACAGCATGGGCTTCTCACAATCGATTCGTTCAAATGATACATTCAGCTGTACGTGAGCGCAATGCTGGTAATATGACCTTCAGTGGTTTGGTTTGTGAGATTTCAAATAATCTAATGTAGCTCATTTCATGAAGAACGCCGTAGTGAAGGGCTCATAATCAATTCTACCACCTGAGTTTATTTAATTTATACTGATATCACACAGTACGGTGAAGACCATTGATTAAACAAAATTTAAGTTGGTTCAGTGTAAAGGAAAAACACTGCACCTGTCACACTTCTCGGTGCCTAATACACATTAACGGCGCCGTAAGCGAAGGGAAGAAAGCGAAAGTGGAAGAATAAAAGAGAAAGAGGAGCCGTAGAGGATCAGGGCTCCGAAATAATTTCGATCACCTGGGGGTTTACAACGTACGCTGATGTCGCAAAGCACACGGATGTCTTTGCGTTTAACCTCCTCCGTTTCCCTCCACTGAAACGCGGCCGCACGATTCGTGTGTAGGAAACCTTAGGTGCTTGTCTGTTTGTTTGCTGTCTGATGTAAGTGAGTGCTGAAAAACCTCTGGTGTTCAAAATTATGTGGGGCCCCTACTGCAGCGCCCTCATAGCCAGAGTCGCTTTGGAATGTTAAACCTTAGACGCTGGACAAAACCATTTACAAAATGAGGCACAGATGTCAAAAATGCCTTTTCACACTCTAATTCTGTCAGTATTCCCCACCCAAGTCATTTCCGTCGACCACCTAGTTAAGGTTCCTAGGCATCGAATCCAATAAAATGTCAATGAAAGTTTAGTCCATGCCTCACTGCTCTCCAGCAGCTGCTCGAATTTCTTGCCAGCGCAGCTAGCGCTTTGTTGCTAGGACAACACCAGAAACCTATTTAAAGATTTTCAGTTTGAACAGTATCACCAAATCGTCCTGGTCACTCCAAAAGGTCCACCCTCATCTTCTTTAAGAAATCATCCACACGCAAGGAAAGTCACCTCGGCCGTCATTCTTTTGGAACAGATATCTAAATACCAGTTTCCTGTATAGCTATCGAACCAAAATATTTTTGAAAACTCCTCAGAGAGTCTCTATGCTCGTGGAACCGGGATTTCGGGTAGAGAGACGCGCGGCGATAGCTCCCTGTAGTTCGGCTACCGCTTCTAAGTTTTAACGCGGAAACTTGGTAACGAGGACCGTGTAAAAAGCACTTGTGGCGATCTACTCTCCCAACCCGCACGAACGTTGGATCGTCTTAACAACAACTCTTTTTTCCCTAGCTCACCCATCCACAGAAGATTTTCCTTTGTCTACGTCATGATGGACGCCCAACTCTTTTCACTAACGTGAGGGTTTTCAGCTGGATGTCTCTCATTTATCCCAGCTGATTGCAAATGGCGTATCAGGCGACGTGAAGCTCTCCAAAAGCCCTCTAAACACCACGACAAGCTTCCTTTTTCAATCTTGCGTGTCCCGCTGAAGATTTGAAGACCACATCTAAAGTGAATTCACAACTATTGAAAGCTTGTGAAGCCACGGACTGAGCTACCCTGATATGGACTGAAAGATGACGACGTCTCCTCAGAACCTTGTAGAAGCGGTTAACTTCCATTTCAATACTCTTGATGAATTTAAAATTGTCTCGCACATTTAGCACTGCTTAAGAAAATGTGCAAAAATATGGGCAACCGCAGAGAATAGCTCTTGAAAATAAGCCCATAGAAATAATCTTTTAGGAAATGTGGAAATTGAAAGTAATGGAGAAGCGGCCATCAAAGGGATAAAAACGAAAAACAAACCGAAGACGAAGATTTTCGCTATAACAGCTGCTTACAGAAGCAGAAAGCTTTATTGCATCTAAATATACTTCTAACGAGCAAACTAGTGCTTAATTGCCGATACCTTTCGAACTTACACAAAAAATTGGAAGTATCGTTTTGTTGTGTTCTTTACATCGCAGCACATGCCTTTTCCTTTCAGTTTCCTTGTGCTATTCTCATATTTCACCCTCTGAGCTTTTATACTGATTAGGTGCATTCATGACTGCATACGCGCGTAATGCGCGCGAGCGAACATGCGCTCACATACCGAGGAGCTTCCTCTCTTCATTTCTTTTATCCGGTTCCATTCAACCTGCATTGCGGACTCACCTTCAGGTCCCGGCAGACAATAAACCATTCTCATCGAGAGATATCGTCGAATTCTTCAGTTCCCCGCCCAGGAGCATGGATAGAACCACAATACCCAGCTTCTCATTGATATTTATAACATGGTTCTTTACGTCTACACAAGAGAATGAAAACTGGTAGAACTGGTACAAAGAAGAGGACGAGTACCTCCCTGCTCGGAAGGCAAGGAGCTTCGCCAAGGATGTTCGCCAAAGGTCATAAAAAGGATTAAAGAAAACGCCAAAACAGCGATGGCAGCCAGAAAAGATCAAATGTGCTTCAAGACGAATGAGAAGAAACAGAAGCTCGTTTCGCTCGCAACAGCCTCATTTAGAGCGGATATATTTCACAGCGTCCACGGCTGTAATTTTGAAAATAGTGAGACGCTCTCGAGCAGCTAGATGGAGAATTGGGGCAAGCTGCGAGGAAGATAAGGTAAACAAGTGCGGAAGATGCTTCAACGAGAAACAGCCATGAGAAACGACAGCTAATTTCCTCTTTTGACAGCCGCCCTTTGCTTCACATCGCAGATGAGTGCGAAGGCAGAAATAAGTAGGGAAACTAGAAACGCAGCGAAATGCGTGAATTTAGCTGCAGAAATAGAGAATACCACAACGAAAACTCGGAGGAATAAAAATAATTTGGAGAGGATCCTGGAATGAAAAGTGAAATTGAAATGAAGGAATGGAATGAAGGAAGGAAAAAGTGAAATGAAGGAATGAAAAGAAACAAAACAGAAAACTGCGATGACAGAATTAACGAGAGCGTAAAGTGTAAAATACCTTGAATAAGAAACAAAATAGGTAAGGAGTTACGTTTTACTAAAACGCAAGATGCCATAGATCTGCCTTGCAGGAGCCCGAAAATGGTGCATGTTGCGAGATGGTCCTTGGGGGGAACATTCAATAAAAGTTTTCAAGTGAATCGTTTCTCCCAGATATAAAACAATGAATATCACGCGCAGCTTACCCCGGATGATGTCTTCCTTTACTTGTTTTTGCCACGGCCCCTCGCGTTTTTAAACAATATGTTTGCAATGGAACTGAGCAACGCGAAATATAAGCAACTTGCAACTTGCATGAGCAGACTTTGTAATGGTTCATAGTGTGGACTGTGAGAAAAACGCCAGTCTCAGCATGAGCTCGCACAAGTAGAAGGACTGTACACTAACCCAGCCGACGAAAAAAAAAAAATCACAGAACCGTGTCAAACACATAAAAAATATTTTGCAGCTTTGTCATAACGACGTTATTTTTCTGTAGCTTGGTGTAGTCCTGTAGTTTTTTTTTTTTTCCTAGTACGTTTTTGGCGTAACTACAGAAACTTGAGCTGTTACGACAAAAATATCTGTGGCCACAACAGGTTCGCGGCCAAAAACTGCACAAATTCTACAAGGACAGCAAAAATATTCCAAAGTTTTGTTCCTTTTCTTGATTACAAATTACCTTTGCCGTACTTACACAGCCCTATATGAATTGCCCAAAAAGTCCAAGAAGAGAAAGAAAAAAGCGAAAAAAAAATGTTTTTATTCACATCGTTTATTATTACGGGCAAACGACAGACATTACCATCGTTGAAGACAATGGGTATAGCAGTAGCTACGCTGTGTTTTTTATTCTTCTTGGGCTAAGAAAGCGGTCGTCTCTTAAAGCTACTGTGTAAGTGAGGAGTCCGTCATATTCGCTACGGTCTTCATATCAGCCTTAGAGCCATACAAAATGAAGTACAAGTTGCGAATGCGAAGCGTCGGCTTCCACAAGTACACGTCGCATTAAGGTTCTCACCAGCCGACTCGTCCCTCGTCACTTGCACTCCACTACGAACAAATTTCAGCACGCAAACGCTACTGAGAAGTCTCGTTTTTTTTTTTCTGTCACTTTCCACCGGCAATTTCCGCACTTCCAGAGCGACTTCCTTCGTCCCTATTTCCCCCTAAAATAGGGACGCTCAGCGAGTGTGTCGAAAGCACCCCTTTCCGATTTGTTTAGGCAATGTTCCCATCCCGTTGCACAGCAGGGGGAAAAACATCAACTAGTGGAGCTAGGTACGCCGCCAGGTCGAAACGATGTCCGTTCAGCTGGCGCGTGCAACAGTCGGAGCTTCATCGACAGTGCTTCATAATGTCCCCAAATGAAGCCGTCCCGACAACGACTGGTGGCAAGAAAAAAGACAATAAGGCAAAAGATGTCCGAGACACGTACATTTTTCTCCTCTCTTTCTCCCTTCTCCTTACTGTTCATTTGCTCGGTGACAGAATGAAAGAGAAGACGATAGGAACAAGCAGAAAGAGAAACAGCTAGGTTGCACGTGCGCGCAATTTACATGTCGTCTCCGTCGTCGCCGCTCGTCATCTCAAATGCGGTGTGCTCTCCGCGCCATCTATTACGGCCGCCATGTGCCGCTGAACGACGTTACTCGTTATGAAGCGAGAGTGGAGAAGGAGAGAGAAAGCGGGAAAAAGAAACATCGTGATGGAGAGGCGCGACGGCGAACAAGTGGTTGCGTAAAAGACTAGCGCCGCCTCATTACAGTGTCCTGTCTCGACATTATGTACCGTGTAAAAATTGGACTTGCCACCGGTTCTAGGCTTAACCCTCCTTCTTGTTCGCAGTTCGTCCTCAGCAGACACCTTTTTCGTTTGGACAGAAGCCAGGGAACAGGAGACACCTCCCGGATGATTGCGCGCAAGCTTGCAGTCGTGACAGCAACTTCATCCCTTTCTGTATTAAAGGCGTTTTCTCATTCTCATTTGTTTCCTGTTTTCTCTCTCTTTATATGTTATTATAGCTCTAGAGCGCTATGAAGACCCTGGGTGCAAGTGTTAACTAGGGTTGAAACATACCATGTAATCGATGGTATTTGTTTTTGTTTTTTTTTTACTACCTCTTTCACACGCTACAAGTCGTTTTGCTCAATCAACGTCGTGTTGGGATGTGAGACATTTACGATGTGTCAGAGGTCTCACAGTGTGGGATATCGAAAGTTATTACTCGTACCGTTCGGTGGCTCTTTGGCCAGGTGGTTGTGACAAACCAAATACGCTCTCTCGTTTAATTAGCTCCATCGTAATACAGTTACAGTCACTCCCTATAGAACAAGACGAGACTAACAACGGTGCGGAACGGAGTGCTCACTCTAATCTCGTAACCTTTTAAATCCCAGCACCACTTTCGGTCATGTCGTTCTGCCACGTTTGATTCCTGTCGTGGTAATTATGAATTACATGCGTAGTAGCTGTAAGTTGCGGTCAAGTTTAGATGTTTGTCGTACTCATGTCACCGAAAGTAGCATGCGTGAAGCGATTCTGGTTGAATTTGCAACTGTGTCAATAACAAGGGATTTTTTTTCGTCTTTTGGCGTCTCAAAGAACATATATAGAGAATCAATCACATTAGGCACACTAACGATTAAGAAACAAAAAAAAAAAAGTGGAGCCTTTTTTTCGCTACCAGTGCGGTCATGAGAGAGAAGGACTTGGAAAATATATCTATTATTGCTGTAAACTCTTTTTTTCTTTTAATTTTACTAAGAAATGTTAGTAAGCGTGTCCAATATTGGGCTAAATGGAAAGATATCAGAGGTAAACTTGAGTGCTGTTCAAATCGGCCTAATGCTAATCACAGCATTCGAAGTGAAATTATTTATGATGAACCAACTGAATAAAATTTTATTTGCAATTTTACTGCACACTTTAACTCACCGAAGATAACAAAGCATGCAAAAATTTTTAAATCATAAAATAAACAAACAGGAATATTAAAAAAAAACACATTGACAAATATTCCCCGCACTATGCAGAGTGGGTGATACGTCCACCCGAAATGTATTCTGTCGCACTGCAACATTAAATCACCCTTGATGGCTTCAATTGTCTGTCTTTTTCTTATTTATTATAATGCAATATCTCAACTCTAACTTGGAAAGAATGAGCCTGTAAAACTTTAATACTAGAATTGTTGGATTCACTGAGAGTAGCCCAGAGGGGTAGCCAACTTGGAAATAGCCCTCTTTCTTGCTTACGATATTTTCTCAAGCGCGATGTCTTTATGCAACATACTTACCAACGCCAAGTACTTATGTATGCAACATACTCACAAAGCAACTCCTTTATGCATCGCAAGTCACCGAAATGCTAATATCGTCTTGTCGCCTCGTTTCTACTACAGCGGACGCGCGCCTCGAAGACGGGGCATCGAATATTATAGGCCTAAGATACAAAAGTGTTTCACTAAGCTTTAAAATGTCTATACGTTTTAGACTGAGCTTTGAAATTCATCGAGCTCGGTCAACTACTTATTGTGTGATAAATAAATTATTAAGAAACTTGAAATATACTGCAGTGTCTCCTCCGGGCCCCTCCTCATTCTCAGACACCAACCACTGGGCACTTTCCCATCGCACCCTCCTAAGGGGCAGCTCAGTAGTCACTGTCACCCTCCATCCCCCTCCACCCTCGCCCTCCAGCACGCACTCATCCACTTCCATCATCCGCAAGTCCTATACTTATCAGAAGCTTATGTCGCAGCTGAGCAAAATACCAACGACAAAATCGACTGAAAGGTTCAGCGGGAAAGTCAGCAACCTTTCCAGCCAGCCCTCATAGATAAGTGGCGGCCCACCCACCGCCAGACTTCGAAGGTGATAGTGACAACGCTGGTGTTAGTTTCTCTACCTGGTAACTGCTGCTCATCAAAACGAGTTAGAAAGTGAAAGCTGCTCCAACCTAGTAGCAGTGATTGGTTACAAGTTGCTTATCCTTGTAGAATTATATTTGCAAAGCAACATCACAATATTCAGTCCTAGTATGTTACTTTTTAAGAGATGATGTTAAGTGTCGGAGCACTTTTGTATTTAAGGGATTGCTCAGAGAACTTTCAAGACCAAGCAGTGCAAAAACATTTATCTGCGCTTATTCAGGTACGGGATGACCACGTAACAAACGTAACACCCATTTACTTCATGTGATCCACACAGCGCTGCGACCAGCAGGCGCAAAAACCGAAGCCATTGTAAACACCGTCGGTAAACTCGAGGAAGAAAGGAAAGTAAAAAACAAAATATGTGCGAGTCCGTGTCCCATATTTGGGAAAGTAGGAAGCAAAGTTAAGACGCTTAAACCTCTCTCATCTGGCTACATATTCGACCCCATCATCCCCCACTGCCCTTTTTTTTTTTCCCAAGGAGGGCAATATTTGTTGGAGCGGCCTGATGTCGTCGGACATCTCACTCCTGGGAGCAGAGTTTATACATGCAAATTCAATACAGGACGAGTGCGGCCATCGGCATGTATCGGGCAACCACCGTCACCGCTCGGCCCTCGGGCCGCGGGAGTCGGCCGTCAGCGCGAGCTGCCAGCCTGCTATGCCTTCGCCCATCTCCCTCCCAGTCCCTTTACTCGCGCGGGTGAGCTACTCAGCGACTTTATTTATCGGGAAACGATGGCACACAGCTTCCCGATGACCTCCCCACCTCCTTCTCTCCTCGAAACACTGCGGCAGTTACCGGCAGCCTCAGGGAGGGGAGGTGGTTGGAGAGACAGGAGAACTGGGATCTCGGCTCTGACAAAGATGGATGGCTCTGGATCTCAAAGTCGCGGCCCGTGGCTGCCGCTGCCCCTTACTGCGACGGAGAGAGAAGGGCTCTGCCGCGGCAATGCTTGCCGCGCTGGCAGCGCACGATGCCTAGCGCCACGCATAGCCTGAGGTTTCCCTCACTGCCACCGGTTACAGCCATGCTGGAAGCCGAGCTAGGGACGCGGTGATTGAGGCAACCGGGGTGGCTTCACGTCCCCTTCGCTATCTCACATCCACTTTCATCCGAACACTATTTCCTTCTTCCCTTTCGGCAGGGCTTCATTCTCTTTCTTCCCCAATCGCTTATCTCAGGCTCGGTCTGCTTCCTCTTTGGACTTCGCTGTGTGGAGTGAGGCGACGCTCCTTGGCGATGCCGTCAAGAACTGACCTAGCCAGGTCCCGACCAGATTCCAGGAGACAGCCGGGAGAAGGAAAGAGCTCAAAAAAAAAAAAAAAAGACAAGAAAATTTCGTTCCCGGAATCGCGCGCGCTCAAACCGAGGATTTTTGCGGGCTCCTAAGACGAATGACCGTTTAGGGAAGCTTGAGAGAACACCGACGCTGCGCCGTTGTGCCTGGCCCTTCCGCCGCCTTCGTCACGGACGACAAGCCTGTCTCATTAGAACTCCAGCTTAAGCGCTCCTCTGCTCCTTCTCTCTCCCTCTCGATCTCTTCGCTTATGCCCTCTTTCTTTCTTTCTTACTCCTCCTTCTCCTCTTCCTCTTATAGCAAGCAACCGGCTCATTATAGCACGCGAGTGTGCGCTTACCTTAAGGCCGCGCCGACGCTCGAAGACACCCTCCGCTCCGCAACCCACTCTCTCAACCCTTAGTTGATGCCTGACGCCGCCGAGTGTCTTAAGAAAGTGGCAGAGAAGTGGCGGAGGCGTTAGGAACCGAATTTATGACCGCAATCTTCGGGGGGCCCTTTTCTAAAACATGTTCCACCCGGTCGAGCAGCGCGAGAAAGTTGCTGCCACAACACGATGCGCAAGTGCTCCTGCCGCTCTACAGTTGCCAACTGTATCCCGGGGCTACTTTGGAGATGGCACCACAGCCGCTCCTGCCACTTCGCCCTTCTATCTCTCGTGCCAGATCCCTGTGTCTCCACCGCTCTGTGGAGCTTTCCGGCCTCGAGAAATTGCTGCCACAAATCAACACGCCCAAGAGGTGCAACGTTCTCTCGCTCGGCACTCTTTCTCCGGGCGCTGAAAACGGCCAACGTCTCGAGAATCAACACGGCTGAATGTTCTATTTGTACAGAGCTGTCGAGAAAGGCGAGAAGTTCCATCTAAATTATTTATTTCAATCTTTTGTGCAACTGGCTGGAAAACCTGATGCTTCATAAGTTTCGGCGCATATGCTTCCATCCTAAGCAAGGGCAGATGCTGATTGGACAGATTAATAATTATTACTCATTTATCTTGCTTCGAAATACATAAAAGTGGTAGTACAAATAATTGATGGGAGAACGGAACTAAGCAAAATCTGAATAATTTGAAATAATATTGCTCTTACGTAACACGAGTTAGAACAAAAACACGCAATTCATCGACGACGTGATAAGATCTCTATTTATTCATATTTTGAAATTGAGCTGGTAAACATTTTGGAAGCTTGTTATAGCTGTGAATTGTTTATTCCTTTCATCTCTGGTGTTACATTCTGTTAGGGCATGCAGTTAAAAGACGTAGCACTAAAAGTACAGGTCTAAATGTAGCCTAGCGTAGCCTAAGCACGTACTTGCATATTGGCAACTAATACGCAGTGTAACTTAACGAGGTACGGGCTGTATAAAGGTGCGCGAAGAAGTAACAAAAGTCTAAAATCTTCAAACATGGCAAGCTAAGTCAGGGTGAATAAATCATCGCTTATGCCTACACCAAACCGTGATCCCCCACTGTCGGCACGTGCCATGTCTTTTGAGGCAAGAAGAATAAGAAGAAACTAGTGATCCCACAACAAAAATGAATACGCTTTTGGTACATGGGAGAATCTAAGATTTCGTTTCAATTTCAACGCTCGTCAACACCGATGCATAATGAATATGTTAATAAAAATAAACAAAACGTTTAAGCATCAGCCCTCGTAATTCTCTATTTCAACCTCATTCTATGCACTGTGCATCCTTAAATTGAAACCGGACGGATAAATTAACGTTCCCATGGATGTGCAGGATTTTGGCCGTTCCGGAATAGCCCATTCTTTTAAGCCCAGCATGATATAATATGCTCTCTCCCAGCGGTCTTATCAGCAATTCGGCGATGGCTCCCTCACTGTAAACCGGGGCATTCCACGAGGACTCCCCCCTGGTGGACAAATGCCGTCCACGCCATCGTGTCGGCCCCGGACCCCGGAATCTATTACGCCGGGCTGAGTACGCACGGGTGCGCGGACAGCGATACCGCTTGAGTTAAACAGTGACTTCTACGCTAAACTCGTCGTTCTCACACACTCACGGCCAGCAGGGGCGGCGCTTGTCCAGCGTTTCTCCCAACGGAAGCGAAGCGCCGATTTAATTCACTCGCAGCGTTGCGGCGTCGCGCTGACTAGCCGATTATGCGTACGCACACAGACACGTGCAGGAGCTCGGGGCCGCTTATCGTCCCTCGCCTTAATTTGGGTGCCGGCACAAAAGGACGCCGCGTCGGCTAGAATTCCTGCGGACCCCGAGCGGCGCCGGCGGCCACGGCAGCCGGCAGCGTCGTTTCGGGAGCCAGTTATCCCCCGGCACAAAAGACCGGTAATGACTGGCTCCGGTTTCGCGCGCGCGTACGAGCCGCGCCTAGCTCAGCGACGCAAGCTAGCTATAGCAAGCTCGCACCGCAGAGCGCGACTTCGGCTCTGCTGAAGGAGCGTTCCCTATCTATCCCCTCTTTTCCCCACTGCTCCCATTCAGTCTCTTCGCTACTTAAGTGTTGCGCGTCTCTCAACTTCCCCATATATGGGCATTGCCCTTGGGCCCGTTCACTAACGTCTTCACTCTTCCCCGAAATTCTCAACACAGCTGATGCGAAGCAACGCCCATCTTAAACCGTGCAGCATCGTATTAGCTAGAACTAAAATTAGCGAGCCCGAAACCGAACCTATTGAGGGGTTTGTAAATCAAGCAACCATTTATGTCCACCCACACACGTTCGACATACACTTCATCGCACCCATATGAGAATAACCGTGCGAGCTGGAAGCAGAGATGTCTGAATTCGGCCCATATTTTAATGTAGCATCCTAAACCTTCCACAGAGCTTCACCATTTTAGTGAGGCCTGCTCTCTGAAAGAGATAAAGGCTCCAGAAGAGTTGTACGGCGTGGTTGGTACTTGGCGTGCTAGGTTGCACTGCGTCAGCAAAGGGACACAATGATGCGAAAACTGCAGAGTAGCTGGAACTTGCAACCGACCACCACGTTCGCGCGAATTGTCAAGCTCTGTGTGTTCTCGCAGTAGGCTTAACGCGCGGAATTCCTCGGCGACAACGCGCACGACACAGCACAGGAATGAAGTTAACGATTGGTTTGCTGGCCGTATAGGGCTCAATATGGTACCGCCTGCATTTGTAGACGGCCAAAGCACAATACGCTGCACAGAATGCGGACAGCGGGGAGCAATCAACGCATGGTAGCCGGGACGGCGCTTTCAGCAAAGTGGCTGATTACAGACAAGAACGAACATTGTTGCTAATATGATAGAGCTTTGTGCTTCGCTCACAATGAGCGTTTCGCAACGATGATTTAACTTGAACGTATATTTGTGGACCCATCGTCACTATCTGCAACGCGCTCTGTGCAGGTCAGGACTCGGATGTTCTTTCTTTGTTATCCTGCAAAACAACGTGCGAAAGCACTGCGAAATGCGTAACATGTTTTTCTTCTAGAAATTTCAGAGAACATGTAGCTCAAGCGGCACACTGAGGCAAGCTTTTTGAAGGCCTCCAGAAGTATTTTAGCCAGAATCAAAGGAATAATACCGTTTTATAAGTGACAAATCTGCTCTCAATGTGCCGTATTTTTTTTTCCTATACTTTATATATGCATGTTTTTTCTTTAGTGTGTTTTCATATCCATGTCGGTAGGCTGTAAACTTGTTTACTCAACATTTGTGTGCATGTAGAAACTTCTGTCCTGTGAAAGAACAAATTTTATCTGTCTTTGACCTGTGCTTGAGTGTCGACCGCTGCTTGCCTCAGGGTGGCGTAACCTCGTCAGGCAGTTTTTTCCCTGCCTTTAGTCGCGTCCCCCTAAGACAATAGTTCTGCATTATTGTCTTGAATAAATGAATTAAAAAATAAAAAATAAACACTGATAACACTGCCAAAACGAGCAAGACATTTTCCTTCAGGTGACGATGATGCAGTGGATTTCGTGCGCGAATCGCTTCGACAGAGCTGTCGTTATAAATCATGTAGTGAATGAAATTGCTGCAAGTGGTACAGCTTTTAATAAACAGAGCTGCACAATTCCATGCATGGAAGAGAAGCTTTCTACTGGAAGCACTGATGGCCACAAATTCGGTGGAGAATGCTTTGCCTTCACAAAAAAACCAAGTGCTTTTTTTTTTTTTTTAATAGAGACACTATTACAGCGCAAAAAATGTTAGATCGGCTAATCCATTGGAACAAGAACAATTTACCGTAAAGGTGTCCCCGCTGCGACGTTTCCACTCTTCTGTCTCATCTTATGTGCTTCAGGGGGGCAGGCCTTCAGTAGCATCCTCATCGTAGCCGGCGTGGAGCGACGTCGGCGAGTGAGCAGGTAATGGGACTGTAGAGGCTACATAACATTGCGCGGTGTTCTCGCCAGCTTACTGAGGCTGCCTCTGCGCCGAAACTACGACTGCTGCTACAAAAGCCTTTGTCTACCATATTACACTGATAGCGAGGAACTGAAAAACTTCTCACTTATCGCGCGATCCCTCTGCCGAAAATCGCGCGTTCGCTAGTTCCCGCTGCTGCGCACAAAGGGCCTCATTCTTCCGTGTTGCGATTACCGCGTATCTGCATCTTGCAACATGCAATGGTCGGCGCAAGGTTACTCTTCTCTCTTCCTCGCTACCGCCAGCCGCCCAATCTTTTGTCATCTGCTCCTGTGACAAGACACAAAATCAGGCATCGATGGGCCCCCCTTAAGCTAGACCCGCATGGGAAGCTTTCTGCCCCAGAAATCGTACCGGTGAAACGCGCGAGGCGTGTCGTTGAACTTGCACTGTCATGGGTGTTTATTGGACCAATTCTAGCGCCCGGGACGCAGTAAACTTGACGGCACGGGCGCGTGCTTTCTGACAGCTAATTGAACTGACGCACAGAAAAAACTGCATGTGGGACGTTTTTAAAGCTGCTTTTCGCGGCGATATTTGTGAGAGAGCGGTAGCGCCAGGTTCAGGTACCGTCTTGGTCAAAAGTCCTTCAGCCAAGGGATTTTCATCTCAGCCGCAAATTTGAGCCGTCATGTTATCATTAAGGAACAAAGAGTATGTATATTGCCCGGAAATGCTTCCTTATCTCAATAGAAAACTCTCTCAAAGCTTTTCACGGCCCTTTAATCTTTAAAGGTACTCTGATAGTTTCAATTTGTGGCTTCAGGCCTTTTGACCAAGACTGAAGTCACCTCCGACGATAGGGGGCTTAGATCGGTGCGCCTATCATTACAGCAGTGTAGAATGAAGTGTAGACTGCATGGCTTACAAAGGCAAACGAACAAGGGTTAATAGGTGTGTCAGCAAGCCAGCCAATGTTTCGATTACAGGACTTGTCTAAGCCGCTGTCGATAGTCACACCGAGACTAAACCGGCCTGTGCAAATGTTTACCCGGCAGCCTGCGTTTGCTTCATGATGCTGCTTAGAGCTTCGCGTTATTGGCGTTTGTAGGGGATGTGAGTTGGTTTACACATTTTACGTAGGCGGCGGAAACCATATCCACCCAAAATAGATTCTTCCCAGCGAACAATTAGTTACATTGTTTCGGTGACACATGGTCTCTGAATCAGCGCAAGCAGTTCAAGATGCTACTTTCAGCACTTGGGCGCTTGCCCATGCATTGCATAGAACGCAAAACGCGGTTACAAATTTTGCGCTACTTGAGACGGGTCGTGTACACAAATTCTGATTCAGCTGCGCACTAATTCTCACGTTTAGAGAATACAGGCATGGCTTACATTTTCTAGATTGACTTGTGTATCTCGTTCGCGCACAGTTTTTGTGCACAGTATTTCTCTTACTCCCCGAGATGGGTGAATACTGTTCCCGCCTCTTTTAAATGCGTCGAAATAATACCAGTTCTTACCGGCGACACCTCAGTGACAAAGTTCTGATTTGTCCGCTAAATTTCGCGTTTATGCTACATACAAACAGCTCACACGTAATTTCGTCTGAAAAACGTTTCAAGTAGTCACAGCTTCAACGTGTGCTATAAAGCGCCAGTACCGGGGCGGACAAGATGCCCTCAGAGGGTCGGTAGGGCCTGTAGCGACTGTTCACGCTCCACATCTAACTAGTGGCGATGCTTGACAAACAAAAATACGTTTGTGCTATCACCAGCATACTTCTACGGTACACAAATTAATGCATTTTATGACATGCATCATTGGCTCCTGTCACCCTTAGAAACAATGTAGATCGTGTTCGCATGAACATAAAACAGCTGTTATAACCCCTGTATACGTTTCAAGCATTAATAATATATTATAGACTGAAACGCTTCTCAACAAACCCTCCTCTCCCCCCTTTCATAACCTGTTGTTTTTTTTTTTTTTTTAATCAGCTGCCGTACACGAAATTCGGGTGTTTCTTTAATTCAGAACCCGCCGCTGCTGTTAAGTGATTGCGATACAGGACTACAGAGTTCAGGGATGGCTTTGGATCGGGTCCAGTTGGCAGTGGCTGCAGTTGGACAAGGAGAGAAAGGGAGCACGCTCTTTACTCGCCGATCTTTCGCTGATAAGTTTGAGCTTGTCGCAAGAGGGCCAGCTAGTCAATTAGTTGGTCCGAAGCGCGCAAAGCATTTCGTGAGCTAGGGTGTTTGTAGGGGTTATGTGGCGATAGTATCGCTAATGAAGGCAAAACGAAAAACAAATCAGCCGGTGGGTTGATTTGGCTAACCCTGGAGGGAAGCGAAAGCTTCCTGTACATGGCTACGCTCACTGAAAAGCTTGAATTAAACACATTGTGAGTTTCTCCAAAAATAAAGGCCATTCTTCATCGGTCTCTTCGGCCCGCTGCCTTTTCAGGTCCTCATTCTGACGTGCCTTCTTCGCGTTCCGATGCGCTACTGCAGAAGGGTGTTCGACCTCCTCCATCTCGCGCAGTGTTGTAACCTAGGCAGAAGGCCGAGGGCTCCCAGTTATGCACGTATCGCCCCTCTAGCGAACTCTACTTCCCCGTCACACTGACGTCCCCTGACGTGACCTTGTCCTTGACAGGTCACATGGTCGCATACATGACTATGCCCCAAAGTCACATGGCGACCACCAGATCACGTGACCTCGACCTTGACAGGGGTCACGGGCCACCTGGTGGCTTACGTGACTGTGCCCCACTCGCGTTTGCGACCACCAGGTCACGTGACCTTGGCTTTGACCTTGACGGTAGTCGCGGGCCACAAGATGGCCTACGCGACTAGGCCCAAAAGTCAAATGGCGACCACCAGGCTTAACACAGCAGTTTGACCCCCACCTGGATCTCCCTCAAGGTGAGAACTGTGCCTACCCGATGGCTCGAAATACCTGATGTAGTGAAGCTTTCCCTTCAAAATAAAACGCCCGTGTTCTGTGCGACTTCACTACACTTAAAGAAACGCCAGGAGGGCGAAAGCATCCCGGAACATTCCACTACGGCAAGTATTTCACTCTCCTTTTACCTCTTTGCTTTATGTCCTCTTCACAGCGCTCTCCAGGTGTCCGGAGAGACGTGACACAGTTAGTGCTCCATTTCCTCGCCCTAAAATGATTCATATTTACTTCACAATGCCTTCCCATTTCTTTTCCTCTGCAATATTTCAGTAAGTAAAAGCGTTCACGCTCGGGCAGTATGTTTATTATTTGTACAGCCACGAGGAATAAACGTAGTTTTGTATAGATTGTTTCTCCTCACCAAACCTCGCAGTTAACGAGGGCATTACTATGCAGGACACATGCGCTCTCCTTTGCATGTGTTCTGAAATATTTGTTTTATCTCCAACGCTCTTATTTTTTACTCCCCCCAAAAAAAGAAAATAACTCACAAAGAATAAAAGCATGGGGTATCCAAATTAAGCAACACGAAGAGAAGCCAAGACAAAGCCTGTTCCGGGCCAGGATGACTGTCACGGCTCAGGATTGCGGGTGAGGCTTCTAATTGCTTCGGCCCAAGTGATAATCAGAAGCGCCAAGCGCGTACCCGAGTCTCACAATTAGGGCGACGACGGCAAGTCCCGCATGGGCGCCAGGAACAGATGACAGGGTAGAGCAAATCATAATCGCATTAGCGCGTTAATTTCGTCTCCCCACCCCGGTCGATGCTACGACTGCGCCATCACTCGGCCCGCGTGTGTCGGTGGCACTTAATCTCACTCTTTTTCGTTTCCTTGCCCAGAGTTCGCAAGTTCTGAAAAAACGCTTCGCACTTAGCAATAAGCGTACGCGTGTGCCTAGCCAAATAACTTGAGCAACATGAGAACCATATTTACACAAGATAGCTTCAGGTTCACTTATTATATTTAAATGCTTCTCGTTTCGACGTTATTCAGTACGACAAACGCAAGGCGTTATAGGTGAGGAGAGCTGATGTTCTTTAATCTTTACGGCTTACGAAACTCCGCATCGAAATCCAGCCACAATTTCCAGATAATTAGGCGTAATTTTCCGACTAAGCATATGGTGGTGACATTTTTCAGCTGTGCTGTCATCCGTTGTCGCTCCAACCCTCCGAAAAACTTACCATTATCCTTCGAACATTCCATGGCTACAATAGCACTGGGCAGTTCCTCTGAACGCCACAAGGGGTGTGACAATGGGTCAAGCCTCTATGTTTTGAACAGATCGGGTCGCCTGGAACCGATACGTATAACCTGGCTAGTTCTGCAGTAGCTGTTAGGGTTCGTCTGCTGAGCAAGAGATCATGGAATCCCCTGTCATGGTGGTCTCATTTTTGCGTTATAAGAATGATGAAAAAGTCTTCTTGCATTGCGGTTTTGATGCACTTCAAACAACAAAACGTCATTTAAATTAGTCGGATGTCGTACTTTACGGTCTTTCTATCTCTCAGCACATCCTCCTACATTTAATTTCTCGTGGCGCTGCAGTCGGGAGCCCAATTTTAGACAGACACTTGACGTGTATTTCCTGCCTGATATATACACGTCCTGCATTGCTTTGCATAGTTTCACTGGATTCGAGTCAATGCAAATTCTAAAAGACGTGTAAAGAAATTCACACATTGCACAGATGGTGATCTAGTCTCAAAGCTTCGTTTTCTCTCGCTGTCGCAATATATTTGTTTAGTTGCTTGATTAAATATTTATCCCTTCTATAATTCGTTTGTGTATTTATTATTTCTTTGTTTAAATAAATTAATCCAAGAGACTCTCTTCCGAAAGTATCATAGCCCGAGAACTCAGCTAACGGGCGGAGCACCCTCCTCAGCCTGCCGCTTCCTCTGACACTCCCCAAGGCACTCATTCACGCCTTGTTACATACACGGACATCCTCCAGCATTATCGGCTCGAACGGTGTCTATACCCCCCTGCACACCGGGAACTGTCGCGGCGCAAGGCCGTCCATTGGCGCAAAATACAAACAGGAACCTTTACCAACCCATGGCTATATAGCAAAATTTTCCCAAATCTTATTGCACCTAGCTGCAAACACTGCTCACAACCGGCCACATTCACTCACATGGTTTGGACATGTATACGACACAACGCAGACAATACAGCTACAATGGATGCGTGGGAGTCCCTCCTGCGTACCACCGAGCTCGCCCAACAGCGCCAGCTCATTTTGCGCGCATTGGAGGCCGCAGAGTCCCAAGGGATCCCTGCTGACCTTCTCTAAGCAGTGCAACCAGTCTTTCGGCTGGTTCCCCTTCTTTGGGAGTAAATAAAGAGTTTATCATCATCATCATCATAGTGGAAAAAGGGAGGGTGGAAGAGTGGAGGGGTAGAGCAGTGTGCGATATCAGGAACTTTATGAACTAGAAGAAGGTAAAATCAACAGTTTAGCTACGTTATAATCTAAACATCTAGGGCTGCAAGTGTACAATTACTAGAGATGGGAGCAATATAATAGAAATAGTAGCTAGCAAAAAATATTGTCATGGTTTCAAAATAAAAATGGAAAGCAGTATTTTTATAACTACAAGAAAAGAAAAAGAGCAATCAAAGCACAGACAGCGACGAAGTAACAAAGGCACCCGAAGGCCAACTTGGCTGCGCATCAATTTTTGAAATTCATATGCGATCAGTTCGATAATCATGTTGTCTTCAGGCAAGTTTTCTGCTCGATGACAGCACACGGACCCCCCTCCTCGTCTGTCACCGCCAAAGTTTCAGCTCAGTCAACACAAGACAACAATGCGGGACAATGCTACAATGGGGCGTCTCCGCGTACCCTTGCTTTCATGAGACCACCGTGAAAAGAGCAGCTGGGTCCGCAACTACGACCGGAGACACCTAGTCCAGCTGGCTGCATTCATCCACAATCTGCTGCTGTAAGCGCTGTAATAGCTCCCCTGATGAGGCTGGGACAAGTAGGTCACCGCCGCTTGCGGTGGAGGCTTGCCTGCCACCGAATTTTTATCTGTTCTAGGCCGTCATTGCACCCGCCACCGCTTCGGTGGTGGACGACGGCTGTTGTTGCGGCGCGCGTCTTTCTGTCCCTCTTCCTTTTCTTTCTTTATTTTCTCTTCTGTCTGCACGAGGCAGCGGAGGTGGCTCAAATGCAGAGCCAGTAGCAGGCCCGTGCATTTTCTTTTCCTTCGTCCTACAGCCACAACAACAACAACATTCTTCCACGTGTATACGCTACTGTGTGACCATCACCATGTGCGCCGCTGTCTCAGGTGATTCCCATAAGGCAGCACCCAGAGCAGCAGAAACGGCCCTATGGCAGAGCAGCCCAGCCTTCAAAGTATCGCGCAATGCCTGGCGCCCCGCACGGCGGAATGGTGCCGTCAGTCACTCGCGCTCCTCTACTTCTGCGTCGTGGTTTCCGAAGGTATTCACCCTCCGGAGACTCTTGGAACGAAGCACTGAACCACTCTTGGGGCATCAGCTCCTGAATAAGAAAAATCCAGCTGGTTTTGGTCCATTTTGCGCCAACGTGTAAGCGAGGAATTGGGGCCTGAGAAGGGGAGACTTTCGGGGAATTTATCCCATTGACTCGGCGAAAGAAGCAGATTGAGAGTGGGATGCTTTGAATAAATGCCATATCTTGTTCAGCTGCCAAAGCGAACCAAGGAGCGTACTTGTCCCCACCCAAAGACAGTGTCCGAGTCCCTATGATTGTACTGGAAAAGACAGGAAAACGATGTGACAGGCAATTAAAAGCGCCGATCACTCGCATCGAGAGGAGATTCCCAATTCCTGAGCGGCTCCCAGCAGGCATCTCCGCTCTGAGTCTGTTGGTTTTTGGAACAAAATCTTCAGTACGCTATGTAGAGCAGTCTTCATGCAAACCACAGTTTGACCTTACGTTGACTTGAGATATACTGCGCCTTTCCTTTCTTGTAAACGAATGTACAAATGAAGCGAAAGCTTGGCCTATTTCTCTGGCCTCCTGTGTGAGCAAAACGATGGAAAGAATGGCGCTCACTAGGCTTAGCCGGAATTTGGAGGCTTCGAACTCGCTCCCTCATATCCTCATTTGGTTTCACCCCTGCGTATTTGCACAGGACCTTTTCCTCATACTTCAGCATACTTTCTTCACCTGTGGTAGCTCTCAGCTTCACGCCCTGATCACAGTCGATGTCCGCAAGGCATTCGATTGCGTCTCCCATGACCATTCTCTTACCTGCCTTTCCAGCACCGACTGCACCTCCCGCATGTATAACTACATTCGAGCTTTTTTTTCTAATCGCGAGGCTCGTTTCCGAGCATTGAACTTCACTTCTGCACCCCACGGTCTCACCCGCGATATCCCGCAGGTAGCCGTTCTTTCACCCAGCCTTTTTAATATCGCCATGGCTCCTCTCACAGTTCAGTCATCGTCCGTTCCCGATCTTCAGCACTTTTTTAACACCGACGATATCACACTGTGGTGCTCGCGCGGCTATCCTGGTCACGTTCAAAACACCATTCAGCAGCGACTTGCTTGCTTCTTGACCATTTTGCTTTCTTGACCATGCAGGCCTGTCTCCAGCGCCCGAGAAGTCAGAACTCCTACTTTTGACTCACTCCGCTTATCAACGAGCTCACAACTCACTGATCTCCCTTTCCTTGGGCGGTTCCCCAAATCCCAAGTTTCTCACTGTCATGTTCTTCGCATGCCTCTGCATGCCGCCAAAAATGTCCGGGCTATTGTGATCGGATGGCCTGGCTATGAGCTCCCAACATCGGCGCCGGTGAGACTCCACTGCACCTGGCACTGGCCGCGCAAAGGCTTGTTCATCACGCAGCGCCAATTATCAAGGTCCAGCGGAAACAAAGGAGCTGAAACGACCAAACTCCGGTCGCTTCGAGTGTCGAGCCTCGCAACGGAGAGCGGGCGTGCATTCTTTCCTTTTTTCCCGCAGTGAGCCATGGGGACAACTTTTGGCTAAGTGGTCTTGCTGAATGGAACCAGGTGATGACGGGACCGATGACTCAGCCTAGGTGCAATCCTCCACGGAGATAAGTGGCTGACACCATCTACGCTGTCTAGACGGCCACCTCCTCCCAGTCAAGGCAGAACTTATCAGAGGGTCGTGTCAAGATTGCAAGCAGTATTGGTGCGTGTGTGTGGGAATGCGGGAAAGTGAGGTAACAGAGACACGCCCTCATAAACTGGCCTGCCTTTCATCTAGGGAACATAGAAATTCCACCCTCTAAAAACGGACGACAAGTGTGTGTCGGGGGTGATAGAACGGAAACCGCTCCTCTACTCAGTCTCCTACGAAAAACGCTACCATGTAAATTTTGTACATAAAAGTTTTCCCATCTCACTTTAAAGTTCGATTTCCAGCGCTTCGTCCTTGTTCCTGCTTTGACAACCAACCAGGCCTAGAACTCGCAACCTGGGTCAAGACAAGGCTCTCCATGCGGCTGTCACCCATTCACTTCGCCGAGTTGTGAGACGGTCCTCTGGCCTGAGGGAAGCTCACGCCTGTCGACTGGCTCACATGCTGGCTCTTAACAAATTCCTTTAATTTATACCGTATCTTTCATTCACCTAGAGCCAGCTAGACACACTCGGAACAGCTCTTCACGGCCTTTCTAAAGCTGCTCTTTGTCTTCCCATAACCACTTCCACCGATAAGCTTTATGCCACCGGTCTTTTTCATCCTCTTCGCAGTCTCATTTTCCCTTCACCGCGACTGACAGATAGCTCACCGGCACAGTTCATAGATGCTGGCTTAGCCAGGCTAACATTTTCCACATCCAGTCAGTCCCTCTGTCAACTCCTTCCCCTCCGGAGACCACTAACCTCCGTATACTTCCTCTTTCGTGGTTGGCAAGTGTGACAGATGTTGCGCCTTTCCTCTCCTGCAAACCAATTTAGGTTCTTTTATGGGGAAGTAAAATTGCAGTACCTTCCATAGTTATTGATAGAGACCTGTTCCGCACTGTACGAGAAGGTACATCGTCTCAACTACAGGCCTCCATTTTAGAGCGCAGTTCTTGCGTGTTTTGCATCATCGTCGCCATCGACGTTGTCCCTCGTAACCAGCTGCCCTTTCACTCCCACCTTCCTTCCTTCCTTCCTTCAATTACGGCACCATTCAGGTGTCCACAGAATTAAGTGTGGCAGATACTGCCCCTTTCTTTTCCTGTGAACCAATTATGAAAGGCGCGCTTCGGAGCTCAAGTGGACTTTCATTCCCATCTTCTTTCCTTCCCTTACAGAGTGATTCAGGTGTTCACAGACGTTTATGTCTGATGTTTGTGGGGTTTAGCGTCCCAAAACGACTCAGGCTTATGAGAGACGCCATAGTGGACGACTCCAGAAATTTTGACCATCTTGAGTTATTTAACGTGCACTGACATCGCACAGCACACGGGCGCCTTGCTTTTCGCTTCCACCGAAAAGCAGCCGCCGAGGTCGGGATTCGATCCCGCGCCCTTGGGAACAATAGGCGAGCGCCGTAGCCACTGCGCTACCTCGGCGGGGTAAATGAAGTATTCCATTCGTGCTCTTCTGCCGTTTTTTCCTAAAGCTAACCCTCGGGCTATTTCGTTTAGTAGATTACATTACCCGATGTTAAATAAAAAATGATAGCAATAGATGCGTTTGCACTGCCACATATACTGCCTTAAACAGTATTTTTTTAATTTCAATTTCAATTTTTTATTTCCCATGCATACATGGAGTTGGTCGAAGGAAAAAAGGCAGATATTGCGGTTTATCATGCCCTTCAGCACTTACATTGCAGGGCAGCAGGCAACATTCAAACGTCTTTAACAAGCAACATCGCGAGATGTAAACAAGTTTATAAAAAAAGAGAACAAATTTATAAAAAAAAATGTGTCTGAAATGGAGTAATCGATAACTGTCCTGCCCGCTACATCCGGTCATAAGTGGCGGAGCATTGAGTCATTTCAAAGCAAAGA
The DNA here is from genome assembly GCF_055883805.1 of Amblyomma maculatum. Classification (NCBI taxonomy): domain Eukaryota; kingdom Metazoa; phylum Arthropoda; class Arachnida; order Ixodida; family Ixodidae; genus Amblyomma; species Amblyomma maculatum. Next base: position 382,197,555 of record NC_139344.1, read on the forward strand.
GACTGGTGCAAACATTTAGCCGTCGAGCTCTCAAGGTCGAAAGGATAGACAGACGACGTCCAGGGTGGTCGAAGAGTTGCATTATATCACGCACAGAATGAAGCGCGCCGCGCATCAAATTAATTCCCAGTGGTCAGTAGAAGTGCATCTTTAAAGTAAGCATAAGCAAAGCTCAACAAGAATAGCCCGCGTTTGAAACAAGACTGCCGCTTTAAAGCTGCGCAGCGCAACTTGGAAGAGCGACTTTTTAAAACGGCCCACCTAAATCCGACGATACGGGCACGCGGCATAGAAGGCTCGTGAAGATTTCGGCGTAGGAAAAGGGGATGAGTGCAGTGTGTAAAGGTTTGAGCGGTCAGATCAGGAGCCAAGCAGATGCCATGTCAACAGATCAGGACTCCCCACTTGCCTCCACCTCTTTAAGTCTGCCACCATTGGGTTCAGTTCACCCACACGCTCTCAGGACCGGGCGCCAGCTTCAGCCCACCCTCCTTTACTCTTCTCCTCCCTGCCTCACACAGCCTGTCCTGCTTTTGCGACCTCCTTTTCCTACTCCGCAAAAGAGGAGAGTGCCGCCGGCAAGGGCGCGCGCGTATCGCCGCGCCAAGCGGCGCCGCCCTACGCTTTTTCGCAAATATTGACTGAAACGCCGCCGAGCCCGGCGCCCAGAGCCGCTATCGGAACGGAGTGGAACGGCGTCTCGCGTTAGAGGCGTTACAGGCCAACGCTCGTGTGTGTTCCTTTCAGCTGAGCTCGGAGGCAATGCGCGCACTCGCGCCGCTGCCTCCCTCCTCCCTCGCTTTAAAGTAATAGTGTACCACCACAGCGACCAGGCTCGTTTCGTCTCGCTCCCCGACCCTTGAGCGCACCTGCGCAGAGGTCGGGAGCAGTCGACTAAATTCGCAATCTCGTCGCTGCCGCGCGCCTTCTGTGAGGCCAATCTCCGGAGCCTGGGAGTAAAGGAATTTTGCGGGAGAAGTCTGCAAACCCTTTGATGTAGGACGCCGTACGAGCTAAGAGCGTTATAGTGCTCAGGCTCTAGAATAGCTGAACCGGGGAGTTCGCAACTGCTGTGCTTAAAGGGCAGCCGGTGGGCCCAGTGCGAAAGATTAGGCAGTGACCTCGTTTCAAGCCTGCTTGCGCGTGACTCGCTTTCGAGATGGCTTCGATGATGCCGAGTGCTGGCTTTAAGTACTCGCAAGGACGTAGAAATGGTAACGAAAGCTACGACTTCAGCATGACCCGGTTCCTTCACGCTCTTGCGAAAATATTTGCTATCTTCTCACGAACTTTCCTGGATATGAGATGCAATATAAAATGCAGACGCAGCGGACTCCTTCTCGTTCATGCGAACGTTTCCTATCCAGTATGTTCCGACAAAGTAATCATACAGTCCAATGGAAATGAGAAACTTACGCTTTAAGGAAACGAAATCCTTAAAATCAGGTGGTGTAGCATATCTATACCCGAGAATACGGACTGAAATGGCTCAGTTACACGGTTTACCCGTGGCGAAAAGGATCCTTCGGGGCGGCCTGTATCCCCAGATCACTCCCGTCCAGATGGCGGCGGACCCATTTTATCATTTTATTTGTCCTCTAAAAAAAAAATAAAATAAAATAAAAAGAGAGGGATTCTGGACAAGCAAAGCCATACTGACCTTAAATAAATTTCCGGAGTCCTCCACTACGGCGTCTCTCATAGCCTGAGTCGCTTTGGGTCGTTAAACCTCATAAACCAACACTTAATTGAAAAAAAAAGAAAAATAGAGTAAAAGCTAAACAAAAAAAAGAATTTTAAGGAAACAAGTTGAAGTAATTTAATAAAAATAATAACGACGCACTCAGAAGCTTAAATAGAATGTCCCATAAAGGCGAACGCAAGTTTCCGAGTAGTAGAAGCCAGAAGCCCGAAAGAAAAAAAGGCAGAAAACAAATAGCAGAAGCAAAGTACAGCAGGTGTAGAATACAAGCAAAGACAAAAATAAAATATAGCACGTGAATCAAAGAAGACAGACATGCTGTAGATAGAGACATGAGATAAAGGAGGCACTCTAGTAAAATAGTAGAAAAAGTAGATTAAAAATAAACTGTAGAGCAGGGCAAACGCACACGCACAGAATAAAACAGCTAGTGCAGGAAAATAGAACGAAATTATAGCAAGGGAGAAGAAAATAGTCAAAATCACACACAGAATGCTCTTATGCAAGATAGACGGGCCATGACCAACTGGAGGGTAGGGAAACCGAGCGTGTCAACCACGCAAGGGCTCTTTGAAGGTAGGGAAAAAACCCAAAATAAAAAAAAAAGCTACAAAGTGAAGCAAGAAAAAGAACATAATGACAAGAAGCAGTAACAAATTAGACGAAAACATAACGCAGCCGAGACCAAAACAGAATAAACAGAAAAAAACAAGAGAGAACGTTGGCAGAGAAGACATCCACCCCAGCACTGGGATTAGATCGTACCTGAAGCGACTAGGTAAGCAAGTGTAATCAAGAGAGATGTAAGAAAGGCAAGTGCTCAGGGAGGCACTCGGGCCGGCCCGCGGGCAAGACTCGGGCCGCTAAGAAGCCATCAGCCATGGGTTCGGTTCGGACCCGGGCCACAGTATAGTTTTCTCGGTTGGGCCAGGCCCAACACCCGATGCAATTAGGGGCGAAATTTGGGAGAACGCTAGCATGATCATGAGGAGCTGGGCGGCTAGTGTTTTCCTGCGTCCTCCCGACACGAGAGCGTCTGAGTTCTTTAGCGATATCAACCTATTCTCCACGCGTCCACGCAGTGAGCTGATCTTCGCCAGCTGTTTGTGGGCTATCGAGATTCGACTCGCGCATCTGCTCAGGTAGCACCGGAGCAGGCGTTTAAGTCTTCGATTCGAGGCTCGCGCCTTGCCTCACACAAGCCCCTGTTGTGGCTCGCTCCTAGCCTCAACATAGCCTCGGTAGAAGGCGGACATATCCCCCAACCAAAGCACCAGTCGTGCTTGAATTTCCTATTCTTTGTCGGCGCAACCACGCAGCGAAAGAATTTTGCCGGTGTCGTGATTGGCACAAAATCAGCGAAAGGAGCTCAACGAGTACTTGGCCCAAGAATCAGCGCATTGCTCAAAGTTAGAGCTGGCACATTTCTGGCGAAGCAAATTAGCCACGCTCCCGAAAATTGCTCTCCTTCCAAAGAAAGTATTGTTTTTTTTTCAGCCACAAGCTTGAGCGGCGAAAGCGACTTCAGCGTTGCCGCATTCATAATCACGGAGAGGAGCATATGCATAATCAAGGAGAGGAGCATATGCAGTTTTCACATATATCTTAAGAACGGTATTTCTATGTATGTGCTGTAACTGCATATATTCCATAAATATGCCTCCTTAGAAGCCTAACATTTAGAAGCCTTAAATAATCTCGTCGTCCAGTTACTATTTCTTTTGTATCGTTGCTTCAAATGCAGTTATAGCAGGTCGGGCCAGGACAGGTCGGGCCCGTGCCTTAAGTCTGAGCAAAAACCGCGCTGGGCTTGGGCTAAAAATTTGGTCCCGTGCACACCTATAGCCGCATGAAAGACAGAAAATAAGTGTACTTGTAAATATTATACCAAGAACTGTAGAAGGAAGAATTACGGAGGTTTATCCCGGTTAAATTTTGTTATCTGAAGCACTGTTAAGCACGGCTACATGGACTTATTGTCTTTTTCTTATTCTTCTTCCTCGTCGTTTTTTCCTTGTGCCAGATTCTCACTCTTCGTCGGCCTCTGCCTCGAACCGATCACGACTTTCTCTTCACACATGCTTCTCGGTGAGCTATACTCGACCTAATCAGACTCTGCGTTACGCCTGCGCTAAAGCATTGATGCACTCGGACTAGCAAGCACCCCATTCATAGCAAGACGGAGCAACAAAGTGCCGGCGAAGCAGTTGAACCTTTCGCCTAGTCACGTGGTATCATAGTGAAGAGCCTCCGTGTCCACGATCGGGACGATCTCTAGACAGCCCCGGGTAGTGCTATGGATGAGGAAGACGAAAAAGTGGGCAGTGGCGTGGAGACCAGCACTTCCGCCAGACCCGCGCCGGCTACTCTAGTTAAAGCGTGCAGGTTAATGACCTAAGTTGTTGCAGTTAGCACAGCTGAGCGAGGCTCTAAAAGTTAAATGCGCATATATGTATGTCTACCATTTAAATATGAGCAATAAAGACAAATGTAAAAGTAAGAAAATTGTGGGAGACACTTAAGCTCCGCCTTCAAAGCATCCTTATTGTGGAACTACCGATCAGTGCATTGTTTTGCAAGTCCATCGCTTTTACTTGCAACTGCCATCAAGTTCGTATGAAGCGAAGCTTACTGTCTTCTTATCTTCTGTCCTTTATGCTCTTAATAACACTCCTATCATGCCTACACATATTCGTCTTTATACTTTTTCTCTGGCTCTCCTTTCTGCCCTATCCTAATTTAATTTTTTTCTACGCTTCAATTATTACATTAAAATCAATTGTCTACGTCGTCCTATCTTGCCCTATTTATTTTATTTCATATCCGGAACTACTCTGAAATTTACTTAATGCGTAACTGCCCTAGCAGCTCGTAGGGCTGGCCAGTATGACTGCCTACACATATCTACCCTTCGGCGACATTGCATACGTCCGCAATTACATCGCGGCTCTCTTATTTTATGAAGCCCCTTCTGACGCGAAAAGAATAATTACTGCGAAAAATTACTTAATTGCATCTCTGATATTCTAAGTATTCCAAATATTTTTCTGTCACCTAATCCGCTTACGATTTTATTCACTAGGTATGGTCAATTCTTTTTTGAGCTCACCTCTTACGCTCCTGTTCGGCGGTCGACCCGCATCGCAGTTCGTCCCGTTGCCTGCCTAAACGAGAGAAAGAGAGCCACGAACCATGAAAGAGTCACGAGCTAAAGAGCATATTTCTTATAATAAAAACTAGAACCACAAGCTCCCCGCCACTCGATCATGGTATTTCTTTCTCATCATGGTTGTCACGTCATGGTTGTCACCTGTCTAGGAAGAGGCGAGCCATAGTCATGGCTCTGGGTGAGCGCTCGGTTACGTTGGCTTCGGTGTCGCTGCTATCGCCTGCGGCGGCGGCTGAGTGACGTCATAGCTACCACGTGGTTTCTCTTCGGTTCAAGGGCAAAGACGCGCTCACGGCAAATAAGTTACAGAGGAGAGTAGAAAAAGTTTTCGCTTTTAAAATCACAGGCATGGCACTGTCATGTGGTAACAGCCAGTTGACGTGGCAGAGCCCTAATTCTTAGATTGTTTTTACGACATAATGAGACCACATGACGCCAAAAAGTTGGAAGTAACTACCAAAGCGGTTGTTCATTTGAGGTGAGAAGGTAGAATAAGGATCAACTTTACAGTGCTCTTGGATGCCGAGTCAGCCACGTTACTACAAGGTCACACAGACACGTTCATATGGCTCGGTTAAAGTGCGGCTTTATATTTCTGGTGGTCATAAGCCATCGCGTCACACCTTTATAGACGGCTCTTCCTTAACCCATGATGCTCACATTGTAGCCGAGCAACTACTTTTACAAGGTACCGGTTAATTTCACTCATGCTACCCAAGCCTTCGACAGTTTAGCAAATCCTAAGTCGAATGAACAGTACGACACCGTAACCGCTTGAAGGAACGACGCGTACAGCAGTACGGTCAGTGCAAGAATTCCTTTGTTTATTGCAAGCACAGCCCGCAGAGTGAACGAACACGCGTGCTGTCCATACTGCGCGTCACTGATACGCATCGGCGCTGATACAATCACTACACGTGTCCAATACATTGTCCCTCGGAAACGAACAAAATTAAACCCAGTCGGAAAAAAAACTGCAGAGACGTTTCTGATGTCAAGACAGACTTTCTGTGCGGTTTTGGCAGGACACCTGTTGTGATAATAAAAGTTTCTTTGGTAAAGTCAGAATTTTCTGCATTTACAACATAAACGTACTACAGAATTATAACAAAACAGAACTGCGCGAAGGCAACGGGACAAGAAGGCACGAATACACACACACAAAGCGCAGAACAAGAAGGCACGAATATACACATACAAAGCCCCTTCTTGTCCCATTGCCTTCGCGCAGTTCTGTTTTGTTATAACCATGAACCGACTAACCCAACATCACGTCTTACCTGTACTACAGAACTACAGATAATCGAAAACTACTACATAAAAATCTGCAGAACCACAGAAACGTACTGCGGAACTACAGAACATCTGGCGTTTCCAACAAAACTACAGCAAACTTGTATTTTTGACACAGGTCTGTAGCTTCTTTTGACTGGAAACGCTTAGATAATTATAGCTATCAGTCACAACTAGGACAATTGATCCAAGTGTTCATCATAACGTAGCTTCTTTGGAGGCCGGGTACTTAGAGTTGATCTTCTTCCAGGGAGCGGCGATGGAATGTTCGACGGAGAATCGTGGCCACTTGCTGGTAGCGTCGATGCCTAGTCTTTTCGTGAAGTGACTCCAGAGACTTGTGCAGTCGGTTCAGCTCTCCACGTAGGCTGCCGTGTACGCGAGTGGAAACCAGTGCGACTCTCCTCGTCCCTATCACTTTCTCTACTACTATACCGCTCCTTTGCCTCAATCAAGTGCCGGCGGTTTCAGATCTGACTTGATGGTGTTCCTCACTTTGTTCCGGGACACTTTGCCGAAGTCTGGAAGGTTAGAACGAAGTAGCCTTCTTTGAAGAAGCTCACCCGAGGAGTGGCCAAATTGAAGTTCTATAGAGCGGTATGCCAGAAGACCAAGCCAGAAGTCCTCCCGCGTCTCGTAAGTATTTATCATGATTCGCTTCACGATCTGCACCATCTTTTCAGCCAAACCACTGGACTGCGGATAACTCAGGCTCAAGGAAGTCGTATGTTTTGGCAAGCATAGCAAATTCGCGGCTCGAGACTCAAGTTCTAGTTCTTGAATGTAGGCGTGAGTTCGCATCTCACTTCTGCAACTATGTAACCAATGCAAGGGGTGACGCGTGCAGTAGAACGGTCAGTGAAAGAACTCCCCTGTTTTTTGCAAGCGCAGCCTACAGTGGAAAGAATGCGCGCGCTGTCCATACTGCGCATTCCTTATGCGTATCGGCGCTGCTACAATCACTACACGTGTCCGTACAAACACCAATATACGCAGAAAACTCATCAGTGATCTGCGTGTCAAAGAAAGGTGCCCTTGACGCCTCGAGCCAGGCACTCTGAGAACGCTCCTTTCGGGACTGGAGATCTCAGTAAGGGGGCTCAGGCGAAAAGAAGGGCGACGTTTGGGTGGGTGGAAGTAAGTAATTACTGCCTTGATTAGGCCCTGCTTCAGCAAATGGAAGCTCGTCATCCCTATACAACGCAGGCACGGTTGTGCTCGCCCACACGAGGAGAGCAGAGAAGAAGGGAACTTTTAGGGAAGCAGTCGTTCGAGGCCTGACAACGCCTAATTAACCGGGGTCCTCAATCACCAGTGCTAACTAGTTTCTTGCTCCGGACCTATACGTAAGTATCCTGCCATTTCTTCCACACCACTAGGACAAAAGGTGGCGTCTACCCTTCATTAGTTTACGGGGTAGGAGATGAATGGAACATTTAGTAATCAGCTACATCATAATGTTACATTTTCTTATCGATCAATACAAAGTATGCGCAGATGAAATTAGAACTGAGTTAGTGCGATTATTATTTGCCTGTTGACCGAGATATGAACAGTCACGGGCGCAACTTGAAAAGCTCTCTGTCTGTTTGTGGGTTCATGGCTTTAAAAGCAAGGAAATCTCAAAATGATGTAACTAGTCAACATTGTACCTGACGGCAACGTACCCAGACCGCCTGAAATGATTGTAGTAAAATCCATCAGAGTCCTTTTTTATTTGTTTCGGATCTCAACTTACACTAAGTCAGTTCTCAAGTAGTGTATATACCGTATCAATACCCCGAGTCATCACCCACCCACCACGTCAGGCAAAGGCCTTAAATCAAAAAACACAGCGTGTCATCACCCAACGCCAGAAAACATAAATCGAGGCCACAGCGTCAAAAGCACAGCGTCTCTAAAGATACCTGCCCTGACCTTTTGTTAGTCAAGAATGCCATACACTAAGAATGGCACAATATACAGGAAACTCTGGGTAGCGATTATTGCCTACACCGCATTAGCCTTGTGTCTAGCAAGCACCGCACAAGCCGGGGACAAGCTCGCATTACGAAGTGGACGCCGCTCCGTGCCGCAAAGACCCACACTCTCACCACAGAAATAGAAAACTACAAAACCTGGGCCCTATGACTCATCAACACTAAGAAAAAATTCAC